>NC_061120.1:358334-368254 GCF_002878395.1 Capsicum annuum
TGCTAAAGCTTCACCAGATGAAATAGTATCAACATTGGTTAATATATGTAATGAAAGTGTTCGAGCACCCGAGTGGGGAGGTAGTACTGAAGTTGAAAAAGTCTTGTGCTCAAGTATGTGTAAGTTCCCTTTGCACGACACTGATTTTGGTTTGGGAAAACCAGCCTTACTATTTTTTGGTAAGATAGATGCATAAATGTTTTGGTTGCATGATACGGATTGTGATTCTGAAGTTGGTGTGCAAGTGGACTTGAAGGAAAGTTACATGCAGTTATTTGAACGCGACGACGGCATCAATGCTCTCACATTTATACGAGATGCAAATCTTTGATATCATTTCACTTCCATTCAGTCATATATTGGTAGTTGTTTTAATTTGTCTAGGGTCCTTTTGGATGCGAGATATGATATTCATGGGCGGACCGACGTGCAATTTTCGGATGCTCGAGCACCCACTAAACTCGACGTAGAAGAGGTATAATTATATAAGAAACAGTGAAAAAATGGTAAAATATATACAAAAGCACCCAGAGAACAAAAACATGGTTGAGTGCTCTGACTTTAGACATAACTTTCATGTCTCCCATTCTGGTATCGAATCCCTGTAGCTGCATTGTTTAATAAATTTTTTTTGAGCACCCACAACCTAAAAAAACTGGGTCCGCCACTGATGATATAAACTTACAATTTTATGTCAGATTGATTTGAAGTTAAGATTTCATTTGAAATAAGATTTAAATTTCTTAAATTCTATCTTTCTCGTGAAAAAATTAACCTTATAAACTATGAAGACTACTAAAATTTCTCTAATTCTTATACAATCTTACCAATTGATCAAAACATAGTTCAAAAACAAAACACACAATTTAATGAATCACATATCTCCATATTTCTTTTGTTAATAGATATTTGCCATAACAAATAAAGTAGTTGTAACACCCCGCTTTTTGGGCTAGAATAAAAACCGTCGTTTCTATGCATAGATGATCCAAAAGCCATAAATCCTATGCAAATTTGGCATGTTAATCAATTATGTAGTGTGTGAACCTATTTAAGCATGAATTGAGATCATAGAGGTCCCTAACTCAAAGACGAGCTGAAAGCTTTCCTATCATTCAAGTTTGAGTGAGCGTCGAAACTTGGGTTAACTTCAATCGACCATAACTCTTTGTATATAATGAATTAGAGGGCCTACTGTATATCAAATGAAAGCTCTTCGAATTAGCTTTCCAACGATACCAATTTTGCCTAAATTTGATACCCAAGCAAAAATTATGGCCATATTAGTGACTGAGACAGTAACATCATGCGATAAGTGTGTGACACACGCCCTATCGCATACACCAAAATTTCAGGTTCTGTTTCTGCATTTTTTAGGACAAAATGGGTATCTTCCATCCCTTATCCAGCTATAAAATGAGATTAAACTTCCAAAACACCAAAATATGATTCTTTCCTCTCAAATTCATCAAGAACTCACCTTAGGGTTTCAAACTAAAAACCCAAATATCTCAAGATTTAACCGTGGGTTTTCCTTAATTCTTCAAGATTTGGAGTCTCCATTGTGAGGGCTACAAGAGGCACCCATCAATCGTACGTATAGCATCCCAAAAGCTAGAGTTCATTCAAAAAATTCTAATTTAAGGTACGCGGGATTTTTCTAAAATCTCATGGGTATGGAAATCTTGATTTTAAGAAAGAATTTTTTCAGATTTATGAATATATTCATATTTTAGAAGTATTGATGATATTGTTTTGGCCTTTAGTCCTTCCCCCAAATTAATTTGAAATTATATATTGTAAGCATGTGTTTTAAGGTTGATGATTGAATTGAGAGAATGATTCATGAAAAATTCTTCTCTTGTGATGGTTTTCATTTACTTATGATATACTATGAAATCATTTGAATGCATCTTGAAAAGCATGTTATGAAATGTCTTGAATTATGTTATATTTGGATTATGATTTTGATTTCAAAAGAGAGAGAGAGTTGTTTATGTTGATGAATGTTGAACATAATCATATAATGAGAAGGGTTGCATGGTTTGTTAAATATTACATGACCACCACTTGTTTATTGAAAGGATGAGAATTTTGCATAGTTTTGACTTATGTTTTCATAACATGAATTTCCTTTGTTAAATTGCATGTTTGGGTGGTCTGAACTATGTTTTAGTGAAAGAATCATGCATGATGCATTATGGCTCAGAAAAGAGGACTTGCAACTCTTGGTGTTACGACACCAATTTAGATTATGCCATGGTAATTCAGAACAGAATAGAATGCATGTTTGAAGTCAGAATTTTCAGATGTTGAAACTAGAATAATGCATGATTTAGAACAGTATAAAATTGGGTATAAAGAGATGTTAGGTGGCTCCTCAAAGAAGGCACGATTTCAGACAACTCGTTGCCCAAAATCGTGATTTACCGATTCGGGTATATTATATTACGCCGGCCTAGTGTCGTATGGCGTATCAGAATCAGAAACTTCAACCCTTGCGGCACACTTGGGTTGGGGGCTTACCCTCCGAGTCAATGGCAGATTCTATATCGCCTGTGGAATATCAGAATTGTAGGGGAGTTCCACCTAACTCAGAAGTAGTACAAAGATCAAAAACTGCTTTTGGCAAAAAAGTTTTTATATTTTTTTAAGAATGCCCATGTGTTTTGAAAATTATATCTTTCATGATGTTTATGACTAGCTCTCAACTATTTTTTTATATTGATTGCTCTGCGTTTCAGTACATCTGTATTGACCCCCCTCTTTCCAGGTTCTGAGGTATAGTCTAGGGGTCCTGATAAGCAGTAAATTTTATCAGACAGGAGTGAAGAGTACCAGTTGGTGAGCCTTCTATATTTCAGAAGGCCTAGCTTCTTT
Organism: Capsicum annuum; assembly: GCF_002878395.1. Taxonomy (NCBI): domain Eukaryota; kingdom Viridiplantae; phylum Streptophyta; class Magnoliopsida; order Solanales; family Solanaceae; genus Capsicum; species Capsicum annuum. The sequence continues at coordinate 361,215 of NC_061120.1, forward strand.
CAGACAATTATTATTTATTATAATTTTGGTCTACAGGGGGCCTTGTCCTAGTTTTCAGACAGTTGTTATTTGATCATGTAGTAGAGATTTCACAGATGGTTTTCAGACGGTGCTTAGTTGATATTGAATTTTATTCTTCATTATGGAACTAAATTTAGATTATGACCATATTTTCATAGAAGATTTTATTTCCGCATTTCCTATTTATATATGAATGGTGTATATGATTACAAGTTAGAAGGGCTCTCAGGACTTCATGGTTTGGGATGTCCGTCATGGCCAAGGCCCTGATTTGGGTCGTGACAGACTTGGTATCAGAGCACGGTTCATGGTCCCAGGGTATCTGCAAAATTGCATCGGGTAGAGTCTTATTTATAGGTGTGTAGCGCGCCATACTTATAAGCAGGAGACTACTAGGCGTTTAGGAATGTTTCCTTTTCTTCATGTTCTAGTTTGTGCTATTGAGCCAGAATGTTCCTCTTCCATACTCTAATTCATGCTATGGTGTCACCCATACTCTAATGCCCAGATATGTCTCGTTATTGGGGTGATTCAAGTGTAGAAGTTTAGAGTCTAAATGGTACGGTCCTTTCTGATTGAGCGATATAAGAGTTTAAAATTTTTGCAAGGACTTGAGATGAGTCCGTTAGTGCTTCATAGTGTATTAATTTTTGTGTGAACTTTGATTTTAATGAAATCGTCTTTTCTGCCTGCGGTATTAAGAGTATTCTATCTCTTTTCAAAAATTTATGTTACAGATGTCATGCTTCAGGGGGAATGATGTGTAACATAATGTTGGAAGTGTATTTCCACCCGATTAGTAGTATAAGTTAAAGTGTCGGTGTCATGACGTATTGGTAGTGAGATTAGACCAAGAGGTTGGTGATATGAAGTCACCAAGTTAGAAGTCAGAGTGAGGGTGACTTTTGTGTAAATAAATATTTTAGTTAAATAACCGATGTTTGAGGATGATTTACCACTTTATAGTAATAGACTAGTGTGGTAGCTAGTAGTATGTATGGATTGTATGGTAGTTTGTGGGGGAAGTGTTTGACTCAGATTTTTATTTATACAGATTAAGATGTGTATCCTTAGATCATTGAATATTATGTGTCAATTTTCTATCTCTTGTAATATGTAATCTTGTTATCATAGTGTTTTTGAAAAACAAAAATCAAAGTCTAGTGAGGCCGTGTGGGGATCTTTCGATTCACTAGCATAGTTGCTTTGTTTTTCATTCATTTTCTTGTTCAAAACACAAAAATCAAAGTCTATTGAAGCCGTGTGAGGCCTATTTTGATTCACTAGCAACTTGTTGTTCAACTTATTGTTCTTATGTTGGTTGAATATATGTATATTCAAATCTTTTCTCATGACATTGAGTTGGTAATGAAGTGATACGTCCTTGTGTGTTACTTTAGTAGAAGGTAGAGAAGGAGTTATTAGTTAAGGTGAATTGTTGTCTGCTTGAATTATGAAAATGGCTAGATGAGCCAGTAAGTTATAATTATAGACTCATGATTGTTTATAGAATTTGAAGGTTGTCTAAATGTACGCTTGGGTAAGTAAGTGTGATGTGAGAAAGCTATATAAGTAGATAAGATTGTATGGGGTTATAATATAATATTAAGGTTGACCATGTCTATTATGTGACTTTACCCCCTTGACCTTCTTTTCGTTGGTAGTTGTAAGCTAGTACAACTTGTGAGAAAGTATGTAGTAGATTTTTGAGGTATTTGGATAGAATATACCAATTTGATGGACTAGTATATTATGTTTCCTTCTTCATTGGTGGTACATGATTGATGCTAAACTATTGGATTGAATTTAATGTAGGATGTGGATGTAAGAATAGTGGCTTAAGATTAATGATAAATGTTTTGTAAGAATTGTGTGTCAGGTTGGGTTGTAAATCATGCTTAGCACTAGACATTAAGTTTGAACAGTTGATGTCCATAAAGGTGGATGTGATGATTTCTTAGCTAATGATACAAGTTATATGGAAGTGATCTAATAGGCTTGAATGGTGTATGCAATAGATTAAGTTTATTTGATTAGTAACAAAGTATGATGTTGTATGTATGAGGTAGAAGTATGCCCAAGGTGATATGGAGTTGCAACATTTTCTAAGACTACTACATGTTGCGTGTGGCTAGTAGACATAGTAGTACCGTTGAGTTGCTAGGTGGAGAAAGACTAGTAGTATGATTCATCAAAGGCTTAGTGATATCTATAATTAAGTGTTATAATCTAAGTTTGAATTTTTGAAGGTTGAACCGATAGAAATAATAGTTGAAGCGCTATAGGGTGTGTACTCCGACTATGGGAATACTCATGAGGATTCGAAGTTAGTAAGTGTTCAAGTATTATGTGATTGACTATTGGGGCTATAGAAAGATAGAGTGTGTCTCTAAAGGTAGGATTAGCAGTGGGTTTTCCCCTTCCAGGTGTAGCTATTCGGGTTAAGTTCTATTAATTGCATGTATTATCGTATTCAAGACCCCAGAGTGCAGTGAGTGTAGTTCAATTTAGAGTCTAGTAAAGGATCTCTCAAACTTAAGATGATGGCTTAAAGCTAAGGGGGAGATCATAAAACAAGTGACCAAGACAGGCTCTCAGATTCTAGTAGTGATGTCAGTATGATATAGAACATTAGGAAGTGAGGGTGAGGCTCAACCCATTCTTATCTCAGTGTTCTTTAGTTATCCCAATACTTACTCATGCTTTACGTTTCAGTTCCATGATCATAGTTCATGTTCATGTGTATGATAGAGAATCACGTGCTCTTCCAATTAGAGAATCAACTGCTCTTCCAGTTCTAAAATGAGGAGGTCTAGTTCATTCAGTAGTCAGAATCACATTCCATTTGTTATGAACTTCAAATTGAGGTCATGCAGCTCATGACTTATGTACTTATGCTTTATAGTATGCTCAGTTCCCAAAATTCATGTTATACTCTTTATGATTGATGAGATTCAGCTTATAGTCATGTATGCCCCAATTCAGATCACTTTGATGAATCCCTGATGTTGATTTACTATTCCTTCGGCCTCAGTTAAGTGTCAAGTCTCGTATAATATCCTCCCATGCTTCAAGGTCTTATGCTCTAACATTTTAGTGACTCCTCTTTATGTGATGATAGTGATGATGAGTAAATGTTTCTTGTTCATGAAAGATCATAGTATGTTTGTTTTAGATAACGCCATAGTGTGAAGTAAGATTTGGGGCCAAGTATTTGATATATGTGATGGTTAGTGAAAATTTATGTGTGTATGTTCTTGGGGTAGTGCGTGGGAGTTATATTAATAGTGGATTAGAGAATATGTGAAGTATGTCCTTATGGGTGTTTGCCTTGGAATTCATATATGGTTATAAAGATAGACTTGAATGACATGTTGAGATTTTAGTGGAGAAATGCAATATGTGCTAGTTAATCCATAGTAAGAGATCAAAGTTAGTCATTGAAGTGGTAAGGCATGATATGCTTAGGGTGTGTTCTCTAAGAAAATATATAGAAGATTGAATCATATGGTTTAGACTTGTATCGTGGTGTGACATGTTGTATTCTGTGATTTGAAGTTAGGCTTGATCATGGTAAGAGGACTTATGTTACTTTAGGCATCAGTAGAAAGATTTATCAATGCCCATATAAGAATTCTAAGTTGAATCAAATGAGTATGGTATTTAAAGGGAATAATATAGTTAAGGGAATATTCGAGAAGTGCGCTAAGCTAGAAAGTAAGAAGTTGCATTGCCTAAGGCCTAGTAATTCTATCCTAGTTTATGAGTTATATGTCTATATTCCATACTATAGAGTAGTGTCATTATTGTGATTCCTCAGTTGGGTGTCTTGTGTAACTCATGCCCAAGATTCTTTGCTTCCGAATGCTACTAGAACTTCTTTAGAAAGAGTGTTGAACAAATACTCCAATTAGGGATAAGTTTCCAGTATAATTCAGCCAGTATAACCAGCAGCTCAGTTTAACAGTCAGGCAAACAAGTTACTGTAGTTTTCCACCTTTACACCCAGTCCTGCTATCCAAAGTCCCATGTGTATGACCATCCCAAGAGATAATCTATACCATCCATGTAAATTGCAAATTCAGTTCAGTCCGAACATCATATTTCAGATATATCTATTTAGTCATGACTCAGTTCATAAGAGTTCAACGTATAGTCTCAAATCTCTCAAGGCATTTTAGCTCAGACAGTGTAATACCTTTGTATGATCTAAATCTTGTTGTCTCAAGATTCATACTTACATAAGTTATCACTTCTCAATTCGATATGTATGATTGGATCATGAACACCTCAAGGGAATCCTAAATTCTCAGCATAAATCGGCTCCTTAAAGCAAGTAAGGACAAGTCAACTCAGAATTCAGTTTCATGAAGGAAATTTAAATGTTTCAGATCAGTATATTCTTTCTTAGAAGACATATCATGTCCACATTATTCCATATCTTTAAGACTTCAACATTCCTACCAATCATTCGGGGATGAATGATCCTAAGAGGGGAATAATGTAATACACCGCATTTAGGGCTAGAATAAAAATCGTCGTTTCTATGCATAGATGATCCAAAAGCCATAAATCCTATGAAAATTTGGCATGTTAATCAATTATGTAGTGTGTGAATCTATTTAAGTATGAATTGAGATCATAGAGGTCCCCTATCTCAAGGACGAGCTAAAAGCTATCCTATCATTCGAGTTTGAGTGAGCGTCGAAACTTGGGTTAAATTCAATAAACCATAAATCTTTGTATATAATGAATTAGAGGTCCTACTATACATCAAATGAAAGCTCTTCAAATTATCTTTCCAATGATACCAATTTCGCCTAAATCTGATACCCAAGCGAAAAGTTATGGCCATTTTAGTGACTAAGACAGTAGCATCATGTGATAAGCGTGAGACACACGCCCTATCTCACGCACCAAAATTTCAAGTTCTGTTTCCGCGTTTTTAAGGCTAAAATGGGTATCTTTGATCCCTTATCCAGCTATAACATGGGATTAAACTTCCAAAACACCAAAATATGATTCTTTTCTCTCAAATTCATCAAGAACTCACCCTATGGTTTCAAACTAAATACCCAAATATCTCAAGATTTAACCGTGGGTTTTCCTTAATTCTTCAAGATTCGGAATCCCCATTGTGAGGGCTACAAGAGGCACCCATCAATCGTACGTATAGCATCCCAAAAGCTAGAGTTCATTCAAAAGCTTCTAATTTAAGGTACGCGGGGTTTTCCTAAAATCTCATGGGTATGGAAATCTTAATTTTAAGAAAGAGTTTTTTCAGATTTATGAATATATTCATGTTTTAGAAGCATTGATGATATTGTTTTGGCCTTTAGGCCTTCCTCCAAATTTATTTGAAATTATATATATATATATATTGTAAGCATGTGTTTTAAGGTTGATGATTGAATTGAGAGCATGATTCATGAAAAATTCCTCTCTTGTGATGGTTTCTATTTACTTATGATATACAATGAAATTGTTTGAATGCATCTTGAAAAGCATGTTATGAAATGTCTTGAATAATGTTATATTTGGATTATGATTTTGATTTCAAAAGAGAGAGGGTTGTTTATGTTGATGAATTTGAACATAATCATATAATGAGAAGGGTTGCATGGTTTGTTAAAGATTGCATGACCACCACTTGTTTATTGAAAAGATGAGAATTTTGCATAGTTTTGACTTATGTTTCCGGAACATGAATTTCCTTTGTTAAATTGCATGTTTGGGTGGTCTGAACTATGTTTTAATAAAAGAATCATGCATGATGCATTATGGCTCAGAAAAGCAGACTTGCAAGTCTTGGTGTGACGACACCAATTCAGATTATGCCATGGTAATTCAGAATAAAATAGAATACATGTTTGAAGTCAGAATTTTCAGATATTAAAACTAGAATAATGCATGATTCAGAACAGTATAAAATTGAGCATAAAGAGATGTTAGGTAATTCCCTGAAGAAGGCACGAGTTCAGACAACTCGTTGCCCGAAATCGTGATTTGTTGATCCGAGTATATTATATTACGCTGGTCTAGTGCCGTGTGGTGTATTAGAATTAGAAACTCAAACCCTTGCGGCACACTCGGGTTGGGGGCTTCCCCATCGAGTCAATGACGGATTCCATACCGCTCGTGGAATATCAGAACTGTAGGGGCGTTCCACCTAACTCAGAAGTAATACAAAGATCAGAAACTGCTTTTGACAAAAAAGTTTTTATATTTTTTTAAGAATGCCCATGTGTTTTGAAAATTATATCTTTCATGATGTTTATGACTAGCTCTCAACTATTTTATTTATATAAAAGCTTTATTTTGGATTGCTCTGTGTACCAGTACATATGTATTGAACCCCCTCCCTTCAGGTTCTGAGGAATAGTCTAGGGGTCCTGATAAGCAATAGATTTCATCAGACAGGAGTGAAGAGTATCAGTTGGTGAGCCTTCTATATTTCAGAAGGCCTAGTTCCTTTCAGACAGTTATTATTTATTATAGTTTTGGTCTACTGGGGGCCTTGTCCCAGTTTTAAGACAGTTGTTATTTGATCATGTAGTAGAGATTTTGCAAACAATTTTCAGATGGTGTTTAGTTGATATTGGATTTCATTCCTCATTGTTAAACTAAATTTAGATTATGATTACAAGTTAGAAGGGCTATTGGGCCTTCATAGTTCGGGATGTCCGTCACGGCCAGGGCTCTGGTTCGGGTCGTGACAGTAGTATAATACTTTCCACAATAGTAATAACTATTTATTGTTTAATAAAATCCTTTCACATGATATAGATAGTCCCTTCACGCTGAGCATGCCTTTTTTTTTTATTTACGAAATTTATAATGCTATATCTTTTAATGTATAAACTTATGGGACAAGTTTTTGTTATATAAAAATTTAGTTCGCGACCTGAAATCCCATATCACATCTTAGGCTTAATGACTTGAACCATGCAGTGGTCGGCTTTATCAAAACCTAAAATTCAAAGTAGTGATTGTACCTAGCAGATCCAACCATAGTAGGC
>NC_061120.1:371254-458554 GCF_002878395.1 Capsicum annuum
AAAATTCAAAGTAGTGATTGTACCTAGCAGATCCAACCATAGTAGGCTCAACTCTCAATCACGCCAGTTGGATCAAAATAGTATCATATTAGGGTCAATTCCAATAAATAGGTTTGTTAGATTTTTCATGACCAAAATGGTGAAAACGCATGGCCATAGAGTATCTTCAGTGTGCAATTTTCACGTTAAAAAAATAAACGTACGTTAAATATATTTACACTGAAGGTGCTCTATTCTCACAAATCTTCAGTGAATCTTTTACATTTTAAGGAAAGGCTCATTGATGGTCATTAACTTTCTATGAATTTTACATTTTTGAAGAAAGACTCATTTCCTTCAATCCACCTTCAACATAAATTTTATTATCTCAAAATCTGAGAAGACTGTCATCGTCTGAATTGATGGGACAAGAGAAGACCATTTTTTCACACACTAAAGACTCATCTTTACAATGCACCTTCAGTGAAATTACAAAAACACCTTTGAGAGTTCTTTCCAAAAAATAATTCTTTATGTTTACTTCATCTCAACTTTACAAAATCTCTATCTTTACTCAAGGTCCCCCTGCTTCATCTCAATAAAATATATTTACACTAAAGGTATGCTACTCTCACGAGTTTTCAATAAATTTTTTACATTTTAAAGAAAGGCTCATTAATCGTCATGAGCCTTCTATAAAATTTACTGTTCAACAATAAATTTACCGTTATTCCTACTATTATGCGTAGGAATGACGGTTTATCTTCTAGCTCGGAATGCGGGTTGTTACAGAGGGCTCATGTTAGCTTATATAAGAGTCATCTTATTTTCACATTTGTTACAAAGGGCTAATGTTAGCTTCTATAAGAGTCAGATTCTTGAATAGTAAATTTCACCGAAGGCTCATGACGATTAATGAGCCTTTCTTTAAAATATAAAAATTTACTGAAGACTCGTGAGAGCAGAGCACCTTCAGTGTAAATATATTTTATTGAAATGAAGAAGGGGGACCTCGGGAAAAGATAGAGATTTTGTAAAGTTGAGATGAAATAAAGATAAAGAATTATTTTTTGGAGAAAACTCTCAAAGGTGTTTTTGTAATTTAACTAAAGGTGCATTGTAAAGATGAATCTTTAGTGTGTGAAAAAATGATCTTCTCTTGTCCCATCAATTCAGACGATGACAGTCTTTTCAGATTTTGAGATAATAAAATTTATGTTGAAGGTGCATTAAAGGAAATGAGTCTTTCTTCGAAAATGTAAAATTTACAGAAGGCTCATGACCATCAATGAGCCTTTCCTTAAAATGTAAAGGATTCACTGAAGACTCATGAAAGTAGAGCACCTTCAGTGTAAATATATTTAACGTCCGTCTATTTTTTTAACGTGAAAATGCACACTGAAGGTGCTCTATGCCCATGCATTTTCACCATTTTGGTCATGAAAAACTAACAAACCCATTTATTGGAATTGACCCTAGTTTGACACTATTTTAATCCAACTCTCCTCAACCACAACAATAATAATAGTCAAAGCAAAAATAAAAATAAAATAGCACCAGATACCACAAAAATAAACTTCAACTCTAATACTCCATTCGTCCCAAATTTTCTAATTTGATTTCACATTTTACTTGTCTTTTTTCATTAATCAAGAAGAGAGATAATTTTTTTTCATGTTTTACCCTTTGCATTAATTACTTTTTGTTCAAATTAAAAGGTAAACATCATAGGGATATTATGGTAAACTAGCCAAGTTATTAATTATTTTTCTTAATCAATATGTCATGTTAATTTGAAACAGATAATTTGAGACGGGGGAGTAATATTTAAATACAAATAAAACACAAACTTGGTGTGATGCAGATGTACTGGTGTGATGACACAGTTATGGTCCTTCTCCAGTTTCTTCGGCAGTTCAATCGACAGTAGAGCACTTTGGCCAAGAAACAAGGAAGTAGATGAAGGGAACTTTCTTAATTCTAAATTTTATGCTAACAATCCATTTTAAAAAGAATGATATACATTTTTTTTTAATTTGTTTAAAAGGAAAAAGATCCCTTTTCTCATTTGACAATATTTTTATTTCAATCTTACACATGACATGTTTCAGATCACAAGATCAAAGAGTATTTTGATACATTTACATGATTTTAATTTAGGACCACAAGATTAAAAATCTTCATTGTTTTCTTAAAGTCCGTGTTAAGTCAAACTAGGTCATTATTTTTTAAACAGATAAAACATTTGTTTGACTGTTTGATTTTTTTTGTTTGTTTTATTTCTCTTGTATAGTCATAAGTATAAATATGTCTTTCAAGAAAATTGAAGGAAAGGTATCATTTAAATGTTGAATGAAGGATTGATGACATTGACCAACTTAAAGGGCTAAATATAATTAGAAAATTTGATTAAGTTAATTGTGGACTTGATTAATATTTTTAAAACTTTCTAATCTTTTTAAAAATACAAATCAACCCATACCCTTCTCCTTTTCAAATCAATTATCTCTCTCCTCTCTCGAGAGAGAGATAGTCTCATTCAATTCTCTCCTAACCAACAGTTCTGTAAAATTTCTCCATTCAATTTTTAGCAACTTTGATATGATACAAACAAAGAATGCACCAAACACACTCCAAAACAGTCCACAAATCTCAAGGATCCTAGGACCGATTGGAGACCACTCTCGGATTCAACAATAAGAACAAGAATGAGAAGATAGCAGGGTGTTTAACACCTATTTTCAGCCACCACAAACTATATTACCAACAACAATATGAAGAACAATGATGAACAACAACAATGTTTTAACAAGAACACTACACGACTTACAATAACAAGATACAAACTACTACAAGATTGCAAGAAAGGTAAAGATAGATAGTGTGAAATACACTATCACAAGAACTAAAAACCCTAAGATGTCTCAAATATAAGGACCCTTAACTAATGTAATAGGAACACCTACGCTCTTCAATGGACATAAGAGGGACTTCAATCCTTTAAGCACCCAAAGTTCCAAGAAAGAAAACAACACAAGTGATTCCACATTTTGTGCTCCTAGTTTCGGCTAAGTTTCTAAAGTGAGAGAGAACTTGTCTTTAATTATCTATTACAAGATTCAATATCAAAAAAAAAAGTAATAAAAGAAACCTTACTTTGTTCTTTATATAATTTATTACAAAATAGAAGTTAAAATGACCAAAAGGCCCCTTAGTGAAGATGTGCCCCTCTAGTGCATTTAGTGGGCTATTTTGGTGTACATTTAGGTCCTTTTTTGCACTTTAATTGCACACACCAAATATCTAATCCAACACACACTCTCACAAGTTCATCTATGTGATCTTTCTCGTATCATCTTCTCTATCTTGAGAGAAATTTGTCTACAAATTCATGGCATCATCACCCGCAAGCTCTCCTCTTTGAATCATCTCTCCGTTGCTCCTCCCAAGGTTAGGATGTTCAGCCATCGGTTCGATGAGATCATCAAGAATGCTCCTTGGACTTACATGTTCTACAACCTGAACATAAGAAGATTTGATGCTAGGCAAAGTGCTAGCATCTTGGTTAGTAAGCAACAAAGGGCCTTTGTGGTCAAATCCCACAACCATGACTCTCGACTTCTCTTCTTCTTATTCACCCTCCTCACTCTCGGCTTCTTCTCTAAAACCTTTACTAATCATGACTCTCCTTTCAATATATATAGGCACTCCAACCTCACCATCACATGGCCACACATCTTCTCCACCTTCATTAATTTCCACCTCGGCTTCTTTCTCTCCATCTTGAACTTTTTCATCATACTCATCCGACTCAAGTCCGACCTCCTCACCAAGGTAATACAATTTTCCCTCCCTAAGGATTACATTTCTCTAGCTTGGGCATTCACTACCTTTGTGACCCCACCCTTGACATTTGAAACTTTGAAATCCCTTAGGATGAGAAGTAGGATTTGGATTACCTTTATTTCTTAGAGGATACCTTTGTGCAGCCTTGGTTTTGATTTGGTTGGTATTGAATGAGTGCTCTTTGTGTTGCTGCCAATCCGAGGAAGGTTGTTGGTGACTCTTGGACTTGGAATCTGGGAGTTCTCTTTCAACTTCCAATGCCGCTTGGAAGATGCCATCAATGGTGTCAAACTTGTGGAGGATCATGCGAGAAGCTATGTCTCTATTCAACTCGACCTTGAATCGTATAATATCATGACTCATATATTCCCCTTGATGATCAATCTTTAACATCAATTATTGAAACTTGTCATAGAATGCTATGTCACTTTTGTTTCCTTGCCTCAAGTTGTACAACTTGGAAAGAAACTCATGTCTTTAGCCCTCGGGTAAGTACCTTTGACTCATAAGATACCTCAATCTAAACCATGATGTGGTTTCCCATCAATCAACATATCTCCAAACCTCTTCACATACTCCCACCAAGTTTTTGCATACCTCTTAAAGTGAGCGATAGGATAACAACTCTTCTTCTCTTTGGTTAGATCATTCACTTGGAATATCTTTTCACAAGACGACTCCCAAGAAAGGTACGCCTTGGGGTCACTCTCACCCTTGAATATCAGAAGACTAACTTTGATGGTATTGATGCCTAAATCTCAAGTTTGTTGGCCACCCGTCACCCCTCGGCCTAGATCTCCATATCTACCCCTTACCTCTTCTTCCATCAAGTAAGCATCACCATATGCTCCATAACACCATTTTGTTCCTCCCTACTATATCTCTATACACGGTTGGGCTGATTTGGGTTTGGTGGAAAGTAAGGCCTTTGGTTTAATGGAGTTTGGATTGGAATGTGAGGCCTTTGGTTAAGTGGAGGGCTTGGGTTTGGTGTTGGTATTTGGGTTCCAAATCCTTCTCGTTGGACTTAGTGAAGTGGAAAGTGGGTTGGTCTATCAAACTCTCGGCTTTGTAGAGCATTTAGTGGTTATCTCGGTGGATTGATCATTTGGTGTAACATTTTGAGGGAGATGGTAGGGGAAGCATTTTGTTCATGCCCACTTAAGGACACATGATAGTGTTGAGGAGTAGAAGGGCGGGAGTTCCTTATACTCTCCATATGTTCCAACCTCCCACTCATTGTCGTTAATTCCTATTTCAATGATGTTACATCCCCTTTCATCGAAGACACATCTATTTCTAACTTCCCAAGACTCACTTGCATTCTTTCCAAAGTACGGTTGAGGCCTTCAATAGAAGCCATGAGGATATTGGTATCATTGTTGCCCATGGTTTAGGAGGTCTTTCCCTCCATTGCAATGTACTTAAGAAAACTCCTACAAAACAAAAAGTTAGCTCAATTAGCCTCACCAGCTCATACACTTTGATTACCTCACTCGTAGCTTCACAAGTGTTATAAGCCGGCTAAGGAATCCGTAAAGAGTCGAGGATTGATTCTATTCTTGTTCGGATTAGACTTCAGTTTAAAACTCAAACAAATCTTGTAGGATATGAGTTAAGAACTAATCAATGATTTAAAATGATAAAAGCACACAAATAATGCTTAACACGAACAAATGGATAGAAAAACTAACGTACAAGCTAGTAGGGGATTACTAGGTTGTCAATTAGTGTTCAAACCAATAAACGAAACTAAGAAACAATAAAATGAAACTAATAAACCTAAAATTTGAGCTAAAAAATATTGTATGAACAGTAATTTAATGATGTGGCAGTCCACTATTGGTCTCGGTTTTGTCAAAATTTTACTTTCTAATTTCAAATCTTGGTCCAATTGACAATTTGGAATTGGTGGAATTTGGTTAATAGAGGGAAATACAAGTCTTGGAGCCCCTTTGAAATTCAAACACAAAAAGTCTTGACTTGACTTGCACTTTTTCCTCAAAACATGGGTTTTTAAATCTTGGAAGAGTGGTTGAGATGTGATTGACAAGTCTTTGGTGGTTGTAAGTCTTTTAAGATTTAACAAGTACTACACCTTGTTCATTTCACTTTTAAGGATCTAACTCCCACTTTATGTTTAACAATATATGTAGGAGGTGAAGACTTCAAGAACTTCAACAACATTCTTCAAGAACAACAACAAAAGTCACCAAGAATTAACAACAACATCCAATGGCCAACTTCAATTCACAACAATAATTCCACATAGAACTACAAAATCAACACACGGCCATTACCTTGTTCACAACAACAATCTCAACAAGTAAAGCCCAAATATAGATCTAAACTCAAAGTTCTAGGGGAGAACAAGACTAAAACTAGAAACAACAAAACAAAAAAAATGAATCATAGACCTAGACACACAACATTCGGCCAAAGAGACAACAATAACAAGTTCAACTTCTCTCGGCCAAGAACACTTCACTTTTTTTTTATTTTTCAACTCTCAAGCCAAAGATTGATATTTTTAGAACAAGATAAAAGATGGATATGATACCAAATGATACAATACAAACAAAGAATGCTCCAAACACACTCCAAAACAGTCCACAAATCTTAAGGATCCTAGGACCGATTAGAGACCCCTCTCGGATTCAACAATAAGAACAATAATGAGAAGATAAAAAGGTGTTTAACACCTATTTTCAGCCACCACAAACTATATTCCCAACAAAAATATGAAGAACAATGATGAACAACAACAATGTTATAACAAAAACACCACACAACTTACAATAACAAGATACAAACTACTACAAGATTGCAAGAAAGGTAAAGATAGATAGTGTGACATACACTATCATAAGAACTAAGAACCCTAAGATGTCTTAAATCTTGTAACACCCCGAAAATGGGTCCCGAGATGTCACACGGTGCTTAAGGCTACAAGTAGCCCCAAGCTAACCCTTTGAGCTTGCTACTACATATAAATCTTACTTTAAGATAGAAAATCCAGTAATAGGACTAAATCTCGTCAAGTCATAACTCAAAAGAACTAAAAACATATCATCTGAAACACCAAATACTGATAAATCTGACTATCAACTGACAATTTAGTCGGACAATGCCTCTACTATTCAAGAAACTAGAGAGCCATTGGGACAGATCCTCAACTGACCCATACTCAATGAAAAGAGTAAAACAACTACTAAATAAGCTGAATATCTAGATAACAGGTCCTTGAATGATGGTGACTCTCCATTCTAGGAAAGTAGGCCAATGTACTCGAGAATCATAGATGAGGCTGGGACTGAGCACCTGAACCTACATTATGAGGAAATGTAGCACATAGACGAGTATGTGGATCAGTACTTGAGAATGTACTGAGTACATGGGGGTTCATGCAATATATATATATGTATAACAATAATACCACAAGTTTTCAAATCATGCATGCTAATTGTAAATGGCTCATATAGCTCGATGAAATCTAAAATCTGAGATCACACATAATGAATAGTAAAGCATAAGAATTTGAATGTCATGATCCATTACACCTAATTCAAATATCAATGATCTTCTCTTGTTCTCAAACTAGGCGAGCTAAGTGAAATCTGGAACATAGTTTACATAGTAAATCTACATATTAATTCTTTTAAATCAGTAAACTGTTCTAAGAATGGGGGAACATCTATTTGGGAGGTTCTTCTAACCGACATGTACACCATGTGAGCATCCATGATGTCCCACGACTAGCCCCCATAAGGTTAGGACTATTCTACCCTTGCCATCGGAATAGAATAATCTATTTCAGTAATCATTATCTCAATTATCCACATATAGTGGAACTAAATATCTCAACCTATGGTGACACATAGTTCTGGGGTATGAAACCCTAGTAACATGACCAACTCGGTGCTAAATACTAATCCCAATACTATGCTAAAAAATCTCAAGAAAATCCACTTTAAAAGTAATCTCATGATTTATAAAGAAATCAATTTCGAAGTCTATAGTATCATTCTGTAATGTGGATTTCAATACTCTTGTGACCAAAAGGTTGGCTTTCCAAATTATTTTAAAACAGTCTAAACATGGGTGCATGTAGCACATAAATTCTCAAAACATCAATCTCAAAGAGGATTTAATGACCCATATATCAATACTTTGACAAAAAATTTCAAAGTTCATGCTTTATTTCATAAACATGAATAATTTATTTGAAAATCTGGAAATTTCAGCTTATAGCAGAATAATATCAATATTCTCATTTATTTCAACTTCTAGAGCATTGAAAATCTTAGAATACATGAACAACAATATAGGGTATAAATTCAACTTCAAGTTCATATGAAAACATACAAAATCTGATAACTTTCGAAATAAAAATCTAATTTTGGGTACAAGAACGAAAAGAGAGTTCTTGTTCAAACCCCACATACCTTAGATTAGAAGCTTAGGATGAACTCTAGCCTTTGGGTCTCTATTCATACTCTTGAATGAGTATTCTTAAAATTCTTCCACTAAGAACTTGGAATCTTGACTCAATTTGGAGAATTAATGGACAAATCTTAAGTTTCTTGGAAGAGAAGTTTGATGAACTAGGGTTTTTGGTTGAGGGATTTTGAGAAAAGTGGTATATGATGCTTGTAATGACCTTAAATTAGGTGTTTGGACATTTTAAGAGGCTTGGAAAAAGTCCAAAGTGCTCTTTTTAACTTTTGTATGAATCTGGAAAAATTGAACTAGAAAACCTGATTTTATGGGCCACCTCGACGCGCCACTATCGCGATGGCTCAATGGAAATTGCCAAATGGGATTTTGGGGGTCACCGCGATGCGGTTCCATCATGTGGTCCCACTGGTTGGGACCTAAAACTCCAGCGTGCTGCACCGCTATCACAGAGTTCTACTGGAAATTGACAATTGTCAAATAGACCCTCTTTGTGATGTGCCACGCACTAAAATGATGGTATTTTACGACTAGAACTTAAATTAGCTGTAACTTCTTGCCCGGATATCGGATTCAGGCGAATCTTATATCAACAGAAAGCTTATAAAATTTTCCATGTGATATGAGGTCGAAATAAGGGAAATTCTAAATGGTTTAAACATTACTCACTTAGGAAGTCATTTCTTAATCTCCTCGAGGCGAAATTAAGCTTAAGAAAAGTTTGGGGTATTACAAATCTAAGGACTCTTAAATAATGTAATAGGAACACCTACACTCTTCAATGGACATAAAAGGGACCTCAATCCTTCTATCACCCAAAGTTCCAAGCAAGAAAACAACCCAAGTAATTCCACATTTTGTGTTCCTAGTTTCGACCAAGTCTCCAAAGTGAGAGAGAAATTGCCTTTCAATTGTCTATTACAAGATTCAATGTCCAAAATAAAAACTATTGAAAGAAAACCTACAATGTTCTTTATATAGTATATTACAAAATAAAAGTTTAAATGACCAAAAGGCCCCTTAGTGAATAGGTGTCCCTCAGTGTATGTAGTAGGCTGTTTTGGTGTGAATTTAGGTCCTCTTTGCACTTCAATTGCTCACACCAAGTCTCGAGTCCAACACACACTCTTATAAGTTCATCTAAGTGCTCATGCTCATATCAGACTTCAAGCTTCAGTGACAAATAGCATGGCGAGTTTCTTTTTGACTTTCAACTGTCAATCGACATGACAAGCAGTGTTCTCCAGTGACAACAACTTTGAGTTCTTTATCTTCCCATTACTCATTTCACTGGTAAAAAATTATGTTTTTTAGTTATGAAGAAACGGAGAAACTTGAACCAACTTTTTTCTAGTATTGGTTAGTAATTTCTATATTTCTTGCTTAAATTTGAAATGTAGACTTAATAAAACTCTAATTTCTAGCATTTATTTTCTACTCTTTCCGGTGTAAAATATAATTTTTTGTGTTACTATAGTTTTTATTGTCGGACTGTTGATTCAATTTGTTGGTGATTTTTTGGTCACCGTTGATGTTCTTAGTGTATGTGTGTTGTGTTGGTATTGTTAGGTTGATTTGTTGTTTTTATTGGTAAAAATAGAGTTGCAACTGATGAATTATCTAACATAACAGATGAATAATCTGATACAATAGATGAATCATCTGATGCAACATATGAACCATCTAATGCAACAAATGAAACATCTGATGCAACTGATGAAACATCTGATGATGCAGATGGAAATCTAATGCAACACATAAAAATTTGATGTTATAGTAAAAATTTGATACAACATATGAATAATTTGACAATCATTCATCTTTTACGAAGATGACTCTTCTATTTAGAAGAAATCTCAACAACATTGATCCTAAAGAGAACTTATTTGGCAATAGATGAGTGATCTGGTACAACAAATGTGTGATTTATTTTTATTATTTCCAACAGATTACTCATCTCTTGAAACAAGTTGGTTATAGGTTGCAATAGATATCATACCTTGTGCAACAAATGTGTGGTTTATCTTTATTATTTCCAATGGATTACTCATCCGTTGCAATAGGTTATTTATAAGCTGCAACAGATAACCTTCTTGGTGCAACAGATGAGTGATTTGTTTTTATTATTTCCAATGAATTACTTATATGCTCAATAGGTTGGTTATATGCTGCAATAGATAACCTACCTGGTGCAACAAATAAGTGATCTATTTTTATTTTTTCCAATGGATTACTCATTCACTGCAAAAGTTTGGTTATATGTTGCAAGAGATAACCTACCTGGTGCAACAGATGAGTGATCTATTTTTATTATTTCCAATGAATTACTCATTCGCTGCAACAGGTTGATTATAGGCTGCAACAAATATCCTACCTAGTTCAACAGATGTGTGACCTATTTTTATTATTTTTAACAGATTGATCATCCACTACAATAGGTTGGTCATATGCTGTAACAGATATCTTACCTGGTGCAACAGATGTGTGGTCTATTGGAAATGTTATTTTCTTATTGTACATGTTTGATTTACTATTATCCTTTTTAATGATGCATTAATCAATTATAATTTATTTTACATTCCTGTTAATTTTACATAATATGGCTCCTAAAAGAAAAAAACCAAATCAAGTCCAAGTAAAGGAACAAGTGAAGCAACTAGGCTATATCCACCACTCTATGATCTTTCTTTACAAGTGCTATCTCAATCAGGAGCAGAAGATGATAAACATGGGGAGGAGAAATATTTCAAATGAGAAGATCCAAATGCTAATAGCCCTTCCACCGAAGAGTTGGTCAAAACCTTTAGCATTGATCATTGTCCTATGAGAATGCAGTGCGATGGTGCCACAGATTTAATGGGTGATTTTGTGGTTAGGTCAGCCATGGAAAAATA
Source organism: Capsicum annuum (assembly GCF_002878395.1). Classification (NCBI taxonomy): domain Eukaryota; kingdom Viridiplantae; phylum Streptophyta; class Magnoliopsida; order Solanales; family Solanaceae; genus Capsicum; species Capsicum annuum. The sequence continues at coordinate 382,429 of NC_061120.1, forward strand.
TTTCGATGCCTTCAGAAAAATACTTTTAGAACAAAAATTTGATGCTTATTTCAGGGATAGGTTCTTTGGGAAATATCTTGATTTTCTAGAGGACAACAATGCTCATTTCCAAATAAAAATGGTATATGATCTTCTTAAGCGTAGGTTTATATTTGAAAACAAAGATAAGATGGATGAGTTATGGATAAATTACTGTGGCATGCCTGTTTGTTTTGGTTGGAAGGATTTTACTATAGTTACTGGATTAAAATATTATCCTCTTTCTCCTTCTCAAGTCATACTTATTCTTACCCCTAAAAAAGTACTCGTACACCTAAAAAAGACAAAGAAAAGTCGAGTGATCATGATGACCTAGTGTCCCTTGTTTGTCCAAGCTTCAAAAATATAAATTTGATAGAAGCGTTCAAAGATAAAAGACTTTTAAAGAAGCACAATCATCTATTGTGCTTGGTTTGGTTTGTACGTAATGTTCTTTCATGAGAGACATTAGTTTGATAAAACTCTTTTAGGATCTTGAGGCATTTAACAGCTCTCTCTGGGTTATGAAAGCTATAAAATGACTGTCAAATATTTGTTGACTCCGTTAGCCCTAAGGATAGTCAACTTATATGGCTTTTCATAGGCTTTCATGGTAAATATTTCTTTTATCATGACATGATTTATTTTTTCATTCAATAATATTTTTGATTTATTAACGTTATTTTATAGGCTTGGGCATTTGAAACCATTTCTTATTTTAGACAACAAGTGAACTACCAGGAAGAAGTTTTCTGTCCATGAATCCTGAGATGGTTGTCAGTCAAAACTGATAAAAATGCAAAATTTCTTGATCTCTTCACCCCCCGAAGGAAGCGGTAAGTCTAATTCTAATTAAGTTTTTATTTTAATTAATGATTTTTAAAAATGATTTCATCATCATTCTAATATATGTATTGATTTATTTTAGATTGTCCATCCGTGACTTGTTTCGACTAATCAAGAGTTGAAGATGCCATTTTGACTCAGAGTGATCGATTGATAACTCTGGTCGAGAGAAACACAATACCAATAGCATGCCATTGCAAAGACTCAATTGAAGTTGTAGTTAATCCTATGTACTCGTACCTAGATACATATAAATAAATTTAGGTATTATCTCAATAATAAGTTAACACGAAACATTTTGACTCAGTGTGATCGATCGATGACTCGGATAGGGAGGAGCGCGATACCAACATCATGCAATCACAAAGACTCAATTTAAGTTGTAGTTCACACTATGTAATCATACCTATTGCTATCTAAATCAATTTAGGTATTACTCAATAATAAGTTAATACAAAATGTTTCAACATAGAGTGATCGATCAACGACTCGGGTCAGGAGAAACGCAATACCAACATCATCCAATCCCAAAGACTCAATTGAAGTTGTAGTTCACCCTATGCACTTATCCCTAGATCCATACAAATCAATTTAGGTATTATATCAATAATAATTTAATATGAAATATTTTGACTCATAATGATCGATCAACGACTCGGTTGGGATGAACGCAATACCATCATACAACAAAAACTCAATTAAAGTTATAGTTCACCCTATGTACTCATCCCTAGTTCTATTTAAATCAATTTAGTTATTATCTCAATAATAAGTCAATACAAAATATTTTGACTTAGAGTGATCGATCGACGACTCAAGTTGGGAAGAACGCAATACCAACATCATGCAATCGCAAATGCTCAATTGAATCTGTAGTTCATCATATGTAATCATCCCTAGTTATATATAAATTAATTTAGATATTATCTCAATAATAAGTTAATACAAAATATTTTAACTCAGAGTGATCGATCGATGACTCAGGTCAGGAGGAACACAATACCAACATCATGCAATCGCAAAGACTTAATTAAAGTTGTAGTTCACCCTATTTACTCATACCTAGATCTATCTAAATCAATTTAAGTATTAGATTAATAATAAATTAATATGAAACATTTTGACTCAGAGTGATTGATTGATGTTTTGGGTCAGGAAGAATGCAATACCAACATCATGCAATCTCAAAGACTCAATTGAAGTTGTCGTTCAGCCTATGTACTCAGCCCTAGATCTATCTAAATCAATTTAGGTATTAGCTCAATAATAAGTTAATACAAAATGCTTTAACTCAGAGTGATCGATACACGATTCGGGTCAGGAAAAATGCAATACCAATATCATGCTATCGAAAAGACTCAATTGAAGTTGTAGTTCACCCAATGTACTCATCCCTAGTTTTATCTAAATCAATTACAAATAAATTTGTCATAACAGATGACTAAGCTATTGGAAATTTTCAAATAAATATTTATATCTATTGCAACAGATGGCATATTTGATTTAATTATGAAATACAAATTTGCATCTGTTGTGACAGATGATTGAGATATTGGAAATTTTCAAATAGATATTAATATATGTTACAACAGATGACATATCTGATTTAATTATCAAATAGAAATTTGCATCTGTTGTGACAGATGATTGAGCTATTGAAATTTTTTAAATAGATATTGATATCTATTGCAACAGATGACATAACGGTTTGAAAATCTTTTTTTTTATTTTAAAGCAGACTTCTATCCAAAAGAAGAAGAAGAAGATAGAAAAATAGTACTATTAAAGGCAGTAAAAAATATTTCTTGAATAACTCAAAAATCTCATTAAGTAGTCTTATCTTGTCTTATCAATGTCACTCATCTTCCTCGTGCCCCTCAAGTTTTTAATGAATATTTAAACCCATTCGTAGAATTATATCTTCTTCTACCCTAAATTTATTCATCTCTCATCTTTTTCTTTCTCTCCTCTTTAGGGTTATCACAACCTCTCTTTTTTTCTCTCTTTTCTCTCCTCTTTCTCATAAAGATTCTTTAGTATCTAAATCGATCTATATCTTTCCTCGACTAAAATTGATGCTTTGATCCCCTTTCTTTTGACATTACAGGTATGGTTCACTATTGCTCTTTTATTCTTGTCTTCTTCTTTGCAAGTTATTTAAATTATTTATTTACATTTGTTTTTATTTAATTACCCTTTACTTGTATTATATTTATTTAAAAAATTTGAAGGAAATTTTAAATCTTGAATGAACGAACCCATTATTTTTATTAAAATATGCAAAAAAGTCATTTGTTGGGAGAAGTTTAGAAGCCTTGTTGGTAGTATTATTTTTTATATGTATTTTGTTTGTCTTTTTGTTGTCGATGTTGTTATTGATGTTGTTGGTGTGGTTTTGTTGATCGTGTTGGAACAAAGGATATTGCTTCGTTGTTGTTGATGCTATTGTTATGGTATTGGAACAAATGATGTTGTTTCTTTATTGTTGATGTCGTTATTGATGTTGTTTATTTATAGTTGATGTTGTTGTTGATATTGCAACAGACAGAACAACTTTTTGAATAAATCAAACCATTAGAAAGGTGGTTTGGTGTATTCCAACAGACTCTATATCTGTTGCAACATACTCCACATCTGTTGCAACAAACTCTATATCTGTTGCAACAGATGGATAAAGTTCTTTCTGTTCTTCTCTTGTTTGACATTAATTTTTTTCTCTTCTTTGTAGATATAAGGAACTGAAAGTTGATCAACTTTTGCCCGACCAATACAAGAGGCTACAGTAAAGAAGGGGTTTGGAGGAATAAGATGCTTGCAGATGGAACCACTTCATATGTAGGAGGTATGTATTACTGATAATATTATCGTGAAAACACACATAGAGTACACTGATTTTATGAATGCTATTTTTTATTGATCAGTCATTGATCATTCAAACAAGATATCTATAATTTTACAGTTATGTTTGATAGGTCTGAACTGATAAGGCTGAGGGACCATGAATATGGATCTGATGCCCTATTAAGATTTAATGTCAGTTGTTACTCATGTTTATGTGTCAACCATTGTAAAGGTATCAAGTTTTGGTGGCATTGTAAAAAGATTCAATAGTGATTGTACTAACTTTTAGGATGAATTGGACTTTGAGAGGGCCTTCAAAGCCTCCCCTGCTTCAACTAAGAATAGAAATCAGTATAGTTATTGTCCTAGTCCAAATTATATGGTTGGGTTGTTCAGGGTGATGATTATACGTTAAAAGCTGCGGTAGGAGAATACCTATGAGGGAAAATGGGGGGTTGATGAAATACTACATCATTTGAGAGATAATTGAAGAGGAAACATTGGGTAGCAAGGAACTTCTAGTGAATATGGCCAATAAAACTGACTTAGAACATAAAAAATCTGAATCAAGTGTAAATATGAAAGTGTATCCAGTAATGAATAATTTGTATATTTTCTATCTCAAAGAAAAATATTGTAGATGGGAACTTTTCTAGGGAGCTTTATAGAAAATAACAGAAAGCCAAGAAAGCAGCTTTGCGGGCACAAAGGGTTGAAATGATGTACAATAAGTTGATAAAACTTACGCCAAGAACAATTGTAGTTAAAATAAGGAATCTAAGTAAAGGCGGAAATTTCTGAATTTTAAATTTCATCCCATGCCTTCTTGTTTGTGGTTTCGATTAGGTCCACTGCTATTGACCTGATACAAACCACAAATAAGATTGAAAGGCAAATTGAGTATCATTACTTCCTTAGCAATATGCAATATGGATATAATTAATTGTGTTTTCTTTCTTTAGAATGCTTTCAACATATCTTGGAGAATATCAGATGCTTCTTGTAGTATGTGAATCTCGATAATTTTCTAGCTTGCCTCCAGCTTGCTAATTCGATATTAAAGATTGTCATTGTCGTCGTTGAGGTTAGTCTAGAGTTCTTGATCTTTTATGAGATTGTCAATGAGGAACACTTCTTTTAAAGTTGTGTCATTATAAAAGGCCTTCAGAAGGCTTCCAGAACACTTTCTTTAGAAGGCTTAAGTGATACATGACGGGTTACCATGTTTGTTTTAGGTCAAAGTATTGATGCACACTCAAGCAATGGTCTGAACAGTTGAACATTATCACATTAGGACTGCTGCTTGAGTGTGCATCAACATGTTGACCTAAAACAAGCATTGCGAGCCCCCATAGATCATTTAAGCCTCTCGAAGAAAGTTTTTTAGATGCCTTATGAAGGCCTTTTACATGCCACAACTTTAAAGGAAGTGTTCCTCGTTAACGAGCTCACAAAAGACCAAGAACTCTACACTAACCTCAATGACGACAACGACAAAATTATCGAGATTCATATACTACAAGAAGCATCTGATCTTCTGCAAGATATGTTGAAAGCATGCTAAGGCAAGAAAACAAAATCAATTATATCCATATTGCATATTGCTAAGGAAGTAATTATACTCAATCCACCTTTCAATCTTGTTTGTGGTTTCAAGAAGGTCAATTGTAGTCGACCTAATTGGAACCACAAATAAGAAGACATGGGATGCAATTTAAAATTCAAAAATTTCTGCTTTCACTTAGATTCCTTGTTTTAATTGCAGCTATTCTTGGCGCACATTTTCTCGATTTACTGTATATCATTTCAACCCACAGTGTCCGTAAAGCTAATTTTTTAGTATTTTGTTACTTTCTATGTAGGTGATTATCCCGACCATGCTTTTGAGTGACAACTACCTAGCAAAGTATCCATCTGCATTTTTTTTAGAGAAAAAACAGGTGAATTTTCATTACTGGATACACTTTCAAATTTGCACTTGATTTAGATTTCTCATGTTTTAATTAAGTTTCATCGGCCAGATTCTCTAGAAGTTCCTTGATACCTTATGTTTCTTCTTCTATTAGCTCTCAGATGATATAGTCTTTTATCAACTCCCCTTTCCCTCGCAGGCATTCTCCTTTGGCTCCTTCTAGCGTATAATCATCTTCTCGAACAACCCTTCCATATAAATTTGGGCCAAGATAATTTCTATTGGTTTTTCATTCTTATTTGATGTAATGCGAGGCTTTGAAGGCCTTCTTAGAGTTCAATGCACACTTAAAGTAAAGTCCAATCACTATTGAATCTCTTCAATGACACCAAATATTGATCCTTTCTCAAAACTTGACATGCGTAAACATGAGCAACAACCATACATAATTCATATCAGGGTATCAATACCTTTTTCATGGGGCCCTCGGCCTTATCAATTTGAACCTATAAAATTGTAATTCCTCGAGAGTATATCCTGGACGCCACACGATGCTAATGGTCCCGTGAGACTACAAGCTAACCCATGAGCTGATACCTGTTGTGAGCACTGAATAAAATTTATAACAACATATGTGGAATTTCAACTGAAATTCCATAAGGTTTTTATTAACTGAGAAAAATACAGGAGTAAAAGTTTAAAAGTTTGTAAACAACTGAATTTGTGGATAACTGTTTGATAATCACAACTGAAAGCTAAACAACTGTCTATACTAGTCTGAAAGCCTCTAACTTTCTGATAGTAGAGTTGAAGGGACAAGCCCCCAACTAACTCTGACAAACTAAATAACTGAACTACTGACAAAACTGAAAGACAGATAACTCATCCTCAAAAGAACAGGACTCACCACTGCTACTTTTGATGATGCACTAGGAAGTCTAAGGACGATCAAGAATTCGAGCATCTCAACCTATGATATAAAATATCATAGCACAAGAAAACAAGTATGCAGTCAGTACGTTAGAATGTACTGGTATGCTAAATTAGGTTAGGGTAATATGCATGGGTTCATGTTCATGTAATAATAATAACTAACAGAATAACATAAGGTAACTATATGAGATTTCATACAAAACTGAAGATCCTGAACATGCAGGACCAAGCATATATCGTGTATCTAAAATAGTCTAGAGCTGAAGTATTTAATCCCAAAAATTGATTAACTGATAAATAAAAGATATGGTCAAGCAAAATAATTAAATTGAGTTCTTCACTGAATACTAAAATTGAAACTATGGGAGCATTCATCTAACCTACATTCCCCAACATAGACTGATTGGGGTCCAACCAATAACCCCAGTTTGAAGGGTTAGCATAGTGCCAAGGGTTACTAAGAATGGTTGGGTCCACCCTAATATGGCACGAAGACTAATGGGATGTAAATATGCATGTTAACCCTAACTAGAAGGAAGACATATCAACCTACACTGGCTACACAATTCTGTAACTTAGGGATTGCTACTAAAGGTCAAACCCTAATCTGGCAGGAATGCCCCCATCCCTGGGTTCACTCAGTTTTGAATCCTACTCCCAACTGAATCGATACTGATCACTAGACTGTACTAAGTTTGACTAAACTCACACTAATTCTGTTAACTGACTGAAGGCTACTACTCAGAATACAACGGGGATCATTCAATTATGACTGGAACTAAGTACACAGCTAATTTTGAGTATTCAATACCCCCAGGACTCGATAACATTTTCCATGGGACCATATCACAACTTTAAAAGCCTAACAAATAGATCACCATGGACAATTCATTCATATAGGAATTTTGTCAAATACTTGGAGAGTACACTTCTTATACATAAGAATGAAAAACATATGAATGTCATGACTACCACATTCAACTAACAACTCAAAGGTTTGGCATGAGAGATTACATCAATCCATATACATACTAGTTTATTTACATAGAACATACATATTTCTTCATTTAAACCTAACAACAACACATACATGAATAAAATTTTCATTTATAACACATGAAACATGAGTGTTTAGTTTTTAAAGGGTTCTTCAGCTCCTAGGGTGAAAGGAACCCAAGGATGAAAATCTAACATACCTTAGTAGTTGAGTTTGTGCAGTTTGTTGGTGATTGCTTGAAAATTAAACTTGAAACTTGAGGGCTAGGGTTTGTGTTCTTGAAGGGGAATGGCTTAAATTTGAGGGAATTGTGAAAAAATGAACAAATATACTATTTGGGGCTTTAATCCCATGTTATGGATCTATTGGGTGAAGTAAAATGACCCATTTGAACTTAAAAATATGGAACAAAATTGAAGAAAATACACATATTGTACTAGCTAGGGTGATGTTGGGTGTATTTATGCATTCTAGCATCACTATTCTAGCCTTTTTAGCCTAGTTTTATGGATAATTTATGTGCTATATGGGTTTAAAATGAGATAAATATGTATCAAAGTGTTAAATAATGTGTTTATAATGTTAAAAGTGAGTTCCAAACAAGTTTATACTTAAAAGATTCATTTAGTCTTCAATCCGGAAAACTAGCGTTACTAGCTTCAGCTAGGTGCTTGTCTAGTTGATCCCGTTGGATTCTATTATGTTTAATGAGTTCCATATGGTTTTAATATGTTATTATGAGTGCAATAAATTTTTGTTAGAGAGAAAATTTCAATTTGAATGTGTACAACTGGAACAATAAGTTAAAGATCAATGCGAACTAGCTTAGCTTAGCTCTTGTTTTCGTCGTTATAGATGTAGTGTTGTGTTTGTCTCTTAATTAGTGTGGTTTAATTGTGTATCCTTGAAATCCATGGGAAAGACACCACAAGACAATGGATCAAGAGGGGAGACTCAACACTTAACCAAATTTTGGAGAGCAACTTCCAGAGGCTTGGGGCAATTTGTAGGCGCCGCCCCACCTGGAGCTGGTCTGTAGATAGGTCGATTCCTTTTCTAGAGTAGGGTTCTACTAGGGAAGACGCCCCACCTAGTCCCGAGCTCAATAACTAACAGTTTCCTTGTCCTACACGGAATTGGCTTGCTCCTATACTATAAATACATGTTGTATCATGTTTTTACATATATTTTGGACATATTTTGGAGATAAAGAGGCTGATACAACTTATTCTTTAGATTTTTATTATTTTTATTTAGTTCATTCATATTTTTAGTTGTTAATTACCAATTTGTGATTACGATTATGGCTATGCATGGCTAAACACCCCTTTTCGCGGTTGAAGCCAAGAACATGAGAACTGTGGTTTTGAATTATATTTATTTAACCTTGATTATCATTATTGGTTGTGTGTTCATCTTTGATTTAACTATTTTAAGGATTTGGAACCCTTAGAATACATCAATTGTCTACCTTTTGATCTCGGGGGAGGGAATAGGGGATAGATCACGGAGATGAACAAAGTATGGATTGGATTTCTTTAAGAAATAAGGAATTCAAATTAGTGTCTAGGAAAGGGATGTAATTAGATATAGTACTTGATTTACTTGTAGGATAATAGCTTAAAGAACTTAAGCAAACTATTACATCCCTACTTAACGATGTAGTTGTAAGGTTCAACTTAGGTAAAGGATTAGAGGTTGGGAAACCATAATCATTCGATTAACCGTATAAATTAACAAACAAGATAAGCAATATAACGATGTATGATTTTTTGAAAGTGCTTTAACCCTAGGTTTTATTCTATTGATTGTTCAAAGACTTTAATTTTCACATTATTTACTAAGTTACAATTTCCAAACTATCTTTTTGGTTACTTTTGCACTAAATTAATCTAAACTGCGAACTAAAATCAAATCGTTGCTCAATCAAGTCTCTGTGGGATCAAAACTAGGCTTCTTAAAGGCCACTTTACTATTGATAAGACATGTACACTTGCGTGTGCGCTTGGGCGCTGTCAAGTTTTTGGCACTGTTGTCGGGGACTTGAAATTTGGCAACTGTTTTATTTTAGTTTTGGTCTTTAGATTACTTTGTTGTTTTTACGCTTGGTCTTGTTTTTTTATTTACAAAAAATGAGTTTTAAAGGATTAGCAAGCTTGCAAGGGATATGAATTTGGTGGAACAAGTCCTGAACTCGAGCAACACTTCCATCAACACAGAAGAGACGCAATCCATCTCTCATGAATCCCACAAATAAAAGAAGACCTAGTATTTCCAGCACTTATGTCTGAACAACAAGTAGCACGTAGGATAGTTTGGGAAGTGGCAATCCCACTCCCGACAAATCTGATTTCACTTTTTCAGAAACCAGCTATTGGAGGAAGGTTCGAGCTCTAGAATAATATGGTACAGCTGTTGATAAGCAATGGACAGTTCAACGGGCTAGCACATGAATATCCATAGCCCCACTTTCAGAATTCCATTGATCTTACTGACACATTCATTTCGACATATGTGAATGTTGATTATGTGAGGATGACACTCTTCCCTCATTCACTTATTGGGGAAGCTAAAAAATGGTTGAATTCTGAGTCAGCAAATTCCATCACATCATAGGATGTCCTAGCTAAAAAGTTCCTCATCAGATTTTTCCCATCTAGCAAGACTGTGACACCCCGTATTCAAGTATGTGTATTGGTCTTATTTATATGGAATTTATTTTATTTTATTTTATTTATACCGGAATTTGCCCGTCGATGGTCCCCTGCGAAGGTTATTTAATAAGCTTTCCAACAATATAAAGATTTCCAAAAATGGATAGGTTTTGGATATAATCGAGCACTTTCGAAACTATAAAACTGTGGCCGGGATATTTGGGAATAGTAAATGTGTAGGAAAATTTTCTGCACACAAACTACTGAGGCCAGCTGAATTTTTGGGTCAACTTCGAATGATCATAACTCCCTTAATATAATGAACTGGGAGAGATGCGATCTATGAAAATAAATATCTTTAAGTCTTCTTTCCAATGCAATTGGTTTCATCCAAATCTAACTTTTGAGTAAGGATTTATACTCGTTTTACTTCAGCCTATCAAAACAGATTTTTAGGATCAACTTCAAACGACCATAACTCCTTGTACAAGACGAACTGGGTGGCCTAATTTATATGAAATGAAAGCCCTTTAAATTATCCTTCCAAAGATACCAATTTTACCCAAATAAGATATCGGATCAAAGAGTTATGGTCGATCTACTTTAGCTTATCAAAATAGTCCACCAAAGGACAGATTTGACATTATTTAAATTTTAAAGTCATTTTGGTCATTTTCTATTATATTATGGATGGGAATATGTGTATATATACATGTATATGAGTTCAATAACTCATTTTCATCATTAATCATTGATAAATAACAAACCCTAGCCAAATTTAACCTTTAAATTACTTTTGATTCAACCGTAGAAATTCCAAAGTAATCCGATAACTGCGTTTGTCATCTCGAGAGCTTCGAACGGCACCTATTATTTGTGAAAATAGGATTGCATAATCAAGAGGTGAATTCTAAGGTATGAATATTGTTTGCCTTAGTTCTTTTCCATATGTATATGTGAGATAGAGGATTATATGTATTGGTTGTTATAAAAAGGTGATGGAAATAGGGTTATGGACTATTTTGCATGGTTTGGTTGTATTGAATTGTGGAAGGTGGATATGTTAATTGAGTTATGGAAGGTGGATACGGTAATTGAGTTATGGAAGGTGGATATGGTGATATACTATTGAATTGATGATTATTTATGTCTATGGCTTAATTTGGTTTAATGGATTGGTTGAAAGGATAAATGAATCCAAACTTGATATTGGAGGATGTTGTATGAATATGCATGGCACGTGAATATAATTGGAGTATAAGAGGGTTAAATTGACACCCTTTATGATGTAATTAAGGCTTACTACTTAACCACTAGTTTGGTGAATTCAAATAATTGAATTGTGACGTTTGGTTGCTAATACTAGATTGCTATATATGTTCATTGTAGATAAATAGTCCGAAAAGACAGGAAGTCCATTTGGGACTAGTATTGAAGGTTGACAGTCAGGTATGTAAAGCATACTCTATACCATATCTTTGGCATGAAAGTGAACAATTGTTCTATTAAGAAAGTTTCCAAAGTTATTCAATAACATGTGATCCATAATGGTTTTGTATGATGTCCTACGTTATCAATGAACTTGTTTCCACCCTACAAGATGTCAAGACATTCCAATACTTACTTGTTTTCCAAATCTTACATGTTTATTGCACTAATGAATGTCAGAAGGTATCCGGTTACTCAAACAAGATCCATGTGCTATTAATGACTCCAAAACGTTTCATTGATATACCAATAAGTTTCTATTTTATTGTTATGGCATTGATGACTCCAAAAAACTTCATTGATGTGCCAATGAGCTCTTACTTCATTGTTATTGCATTGATGGTCTATTTATATGTCTCTTATTGATGTATCATTGTTTCAAAGTATCAAAAATGTGGTGGCGACCGAAATAACAATCTCAAAGATTAATTGAACTAAGTGATGGAAGTTCTCTCTAATCGGGTGGTATCCCAGGGGCATAAGCCTATCCTGGGTCGATCCCTATTTATGTGTTTATGGGTGGTATCCCAGGGGCATAAGCCTATCATGGGTCGATCCCAGTTGATATGTACTGGAGGCATCCTAATGGTCACAGTACAGTACAATAATGATTACAATGATGATAAGAATGAAGGTAAAGTGATTGAATAAATACAATCTACAGGTTGTCACAAGTTTTAGTAAGTGTGGTCCACTCCTATTATGATTTATTCACTCATTTTTTATTTCTATTGAGCTCCTATATCATATGTGATTATCTATAGATTTATATACTCAGTACATATTTCGTACTGACATCCCCCACGGGTGACCTGCATTTCATGCTGCAGGCACAGGTACCTCAGCTCATACACTGCACAAGTAGGAGCCAGGATATCCAGCTGCTTTTGGTGAGCTCCAATTTGCTTTGGGGCTTTCCGTGTCATATCCAGTCACTTTTGGTATTGTATAGAAGTTAGTTATATGGCAGGGTATGTCCCGACCTTAGTTAAACTCTGTGTATTGTCTAGATGCTTTGTAGACCTAATGTACAGTCAAGGTAGTGTTTTGTTAATAGACATGATGGCTCCAATGGCCAAGTATTGTATATACATATATATGTGTGCTCGAGCTTATACAGATGATTATTTTCTTTTATATGTGATATGATACTGTCTGAATTTCAGGTTGTCATAGAGGTATGCATGGGAAGTATAAGGTTATGAGCTGGTTCTCCCGGGCCTCCTCGGTTACGGGTGCCAGTCCGCCCCAATTGGATTTGAGGCGTGACAAAGACTGTGAAACTTTGTTGTGAGATAGTAAGATTTAAACAATGACTAGATGAGAACCATTATCGTGCTTGGGAATGCTTTAAGGCTCTTCTTTGGGACCGTCCACATGACCAACAGTACAAAGAGGTAGTTGCCCACACTTTTGTAGAAGCACTTGATCACAATATGAAGATTTTTTTAGATTTAGCCACAGGTGGTCAAGTACTAGAAATGACTTATGATGATCTATACATACTGTTAAACTGGATAGAACAAGGAAACGCTGAGTGTCATGGTGATTCTAGGATTGCAACCAAGAAAGTTGCAGGCTTGTTAGAGGTGACCAGTATATTGCTTTATCAGCTCAGGTTTCGACATTGCAAAACATGATAAACACTTAGTCCAGCAGCCTAAAATTAGGAGCTCCACAGCCTACAACAATAGTGAATGCTATTCAGCAAACTAGTGGTTGGTGTGAGGTATGCAAAACCAGTGGACATTCTACGATCATGTGTGCTTCAAATCTAGAATTAGTAAAGTATGTAGGAAATGCTTAAAGGTCAAATTATGGTAATGCTAACAACATGAAGTGGTAGACTCAGACACTAAATTATCCATGGAATGCCCCACAACCATAGGCCCAACCAAATAAGTCAACTAACAATATAGAGGAGATGATGAAGCAGCTTTTAGCTAATCAGACATAATTTATTGTAGACTTAAAAATTTTCGCAAGCAGACCAAAGAAGCTAAGAGTTGTAGTTGGGTAGTTACAATAAGCATTGAATACTAGGCCTCAAGGTGGTCTGCCTGCAGATAGAAAATCCAAAGCAGGTTATGGTAATCACCTTGAGAAGTGGTAAAGAGTTGTAAGGAGAACCTCCCAAGGCAATAAAGGAGGTAGATGTTGATTTGGTGACCCAACAGGTGTATGAAAAAAATGTTGAAAAATTAAGAAAGTCTAAGTACTTAAAAGAAAATGTTGTTGAAGGAGAAGTGAAGAAGATGCCGCCACCACCTTTACCACAGAAGCACATAAAGGCGAAGGAGGATGTAATGTTGAAGATGTCCTTTGACGTGTTCAGAGGGCTTCACATTAACTTACCTTTGTTAGATATTTTACAGGGTATGCCCAAGTATGCAACGTACTTGAGGTATGTGGTTGCTAATAAGGTAAAATTGCAAGATGTGGGAGCGATAACACTCATTGAAGAGTGTAGAATGTGATAACACAGAAAATCCCCAAGAAATTAAGAGATCCAGGGAAGTTTGCTCTCCCTATCCAAATTGGGAGTAAAGAGGTCTATGCACTGAGTGACTTAGGGGCAAGCATAAATTTGATGCCTCTACCGTTGTTTAAAAAATTGGGCTTGGGAAAGCCTAAATCGACCATCATTATGCTGCAGCTGATAGACGGGTCATTTATATATTGGAAAGGAATAATTATGGATGTCCTTATAAGTTTGGTAAATTCATTATACCTGCTGACTTTATTATTCTTGATTTTTAGGCAGAAGAACAGGTACCAATCATCTTGGGGTGCCCATTTTTAGCAATTAAAGGGGCTTTGATTAATGTTAGAGAAGGCATGCTCAAAATAAGGGTAGAGGATGAAGAGGTGGCATTTGATGTTTACAAGGCACCCATTGTAGACTCCCATTATAAATACTTACATATGATCAATGTTATTGAAGGGGACAAATGTGGGGTGGTGAGTCTACCGAAAACCTCTTTAGAATACCTGATTGAGCAGCCTAAGATTCTACCGCTTAAGCTTGACATGATGAAAATTAATGAGCCTGAAACGGCTAAATTTGAGAAACCTGTTGCTCTTGAAAATTTGCACCCAAAAGGTGTGAATAGAATAAGAAGATGGAGGCCAAGTGTGCCTAAAAATATAAAGGAATTTGGCTGAGTTGAGCTGGATCGTGCCGTGACACTAAATCAGGTGCTTCTTGGGAGGCAACCCAAGTTAATTAGGTATGTTTTATTTTTTAGTTTTTAGTTTTTATTTCATGAATTTTTTGTTTTTGATTGAGTCACAGGTTAATGGGAAGTCTGAGTACCATAAACTTAAGCTAAGGAGTATGGCAAAGATTGAGTGTGGGGCTCCACGGACCTCTTTTATGAGTAAAGATGCTACTAGGTAGGCCTAGAGGCCTCAGGGAGTATTTCTATCTCTTACCTTCAAATCCACTTTGGGGACAAAGTAGATTTTTAAGTGTGGAGTGGGAAATTCCTAAAAAATTTGGCTCAATTTTTTTTTGTGTAAGATATTCGTGTTGGTAATATTCTTGATTATATGATGCAAGTGTTTTTTTTTTGTAAAAGCATATTAATTGAATGAATTGCTACTTTTGAAACTCCCATGCTTAAGTTCTTGACTCTTGTACTTTTTGGCTTAAATCTGAATTCATGTTATATTTGTTGGGAGTCTATGCGATCCTATTGAGTTGAGCATGAGCCATGTGCGTGTGAGAATTTTGTATATTCCTTGTTTCATGTGATTTCTAGAACTTTCCCGGTGCGTGTGTGAAGTGAAATAAAGAATGTGGGTTTAGGAGATGATATAGGCATTTCTTTGATAGCCTTGTTTTATATCTTCTATTCGTCCTACCCTTTATGCATTATCCTAGTTAACCCTAATTGAGACATAAGCTTATTTCTTTGGTAGCCTCACATTTAGCCTAATCTCCTTCTTTGATAGACCGTAATTTGATCCAAAGAGCTCCTAAATGCTTTAATTGAAAAGAAAAAAGGGGAGTTTGAGAAATTATAGAAAAAGGTGAAATTGATGCCTCATAAGTGTTTACATTTGATGTGTGGGGGTTGGGAGTGATATAAATTGTGTTAGCAATATTCCCATGATTGTAGAAAATGAGAAAAATTGAATTTTGAAGGAATAAGCAATACGCCCACCATGTGTTTGTGAAAATTCTTAAAAGAGATGGGACAAAACAAAATAATGGGGTTGACAAAATGGTATCAATTGGTTGTTGGATATTGGTTTTAAATGTATAATGTAGTGTATTAAAGCGCCTAAAGAGGTTAGTCACTATTCCCATATAGTTCCTACCCATCCCTTAGCCTACATTACAATTCAAAAAAGACCTATTTGATCCTATACTTGACATTCTAATATTAGTGGAGCACTACACTAAGGGAAAGCCTATATTTCATTGTGTGTAACTTGTTAATTCCTTGTGAGAGTGAGTGTACATTGATTCTTATACCCATCCTGTTATGAATTGATTAGTTGTGAGTGATTATGGGTAACTTTCTAATTATAAGGTACACATGTTTAATGAATGTGGGTGAATTGTATGGTTTCCTTGATTGAATGATGAGCATGAGTTTTCCAACTAGGTGAGTCAATTCTTGAGGCTAGGATGTTTTAGAGAAGTATTCATGAGCTTTTAATTGTGTTGTAACATGCTTAGTGTAGAAACTTGCATTTCATGTAGTCATTCTAGTACTAGCTTGAGTGTCTCACATATAGTAGAAGTGTAGAGTATCCATCTAATGATGTTTATAGTGAAGAGTTATTCGAGGATGAACAAGGCTTTAAGTGTGGGGCTGGTGATTTTGGGTGCATTTACGCATTCTAGAGTCACTATTCTAGCCTTTTTTGCCTAGTTTTGAGGATGATTCATGTTCTATATTTGTTGAAAATGAGATAAATATGTATCAAAGTGTTAAATCGTGAGTTTATAATGTTCAAAGTGAGTTCCAAACAAGTTTGTACTTAAAATATTCATTTAGAGTTCAATCCAAAAAACTAGCATTACTAGCTTGAGGTAGGTGCTTGTCCAGTTGATCCCATTGAATTTTATTGTGTTTATTGAATTTTATTGTGTTTAATGAGTTCCTTATGATTTTAATGTATTATTATGAGTGGAATAACTTGTTGGTATTGAGAAAAATTCAATTTGAATGAGTGTGTAGCTGGAACAATAAGTGAAAGATCAATGCGAACTAGCTTAGCTTAGCTTTTGTTTTGATTCGTCGTTATGGATGTAGTGTTGTGTTTGTCTCTTAATTCATGTGGTGTGATTGTGTAGGATTCTTTTGGAGCTGAAAAGTATGATATTTTGATTTTTATAAGGGCTTGGAATCCATGGGAAATACACCAAAAGACAAGGGGTCAAGAGAGGAGACTCAACACTTAACCAAATTTTGGAGTGCAACTTCCAGAGGCTCCGGCCGATTTGGAGGCGCCGCCCCACCTGGAGCTGGGCTATAGCCATTGCAATGAATTTCTTGGATCGGGGCTCTACCCAGGGTGACGCCCTTCCGAGTCCTGGGCTCAATAACTGATAGTTTCCTTGTCCAACACAGAATTGGCTAGTTCCTATACTATAAATACATGTCGTATCACATTTTTACATATCTTTTGGACATATTTTGGAGATCAAGGATCTGATACAACTTATTCTTTAAGTTTTTATTATTTTTATATAGTTAATTCATGTTTTTAGTCGTTAATTACCAATTTGTGATTACGATTATGACTATGTGTGGCTAAATGCCATTTTCCGGGGTCGAAGCTAAGAACATGAGTACTATGGTTTTGAATTGAATTCGTTTAACCTTGATTATCATTATTTGTTATGTGTTCATCTTTGATTTAACTATTTTAAGGATTCGTGACCCTTAAAATACATTAATTATCTACCTTTTGATCTCAGAAGAGGGAATAAGGGGTAGAACACAGAGATGAACAAAGTATCGTTTGGATTTCTTTAAGAAATAAGGAATTCGAATTAGTGTCTAAGACAGGGATGTGCTTAGATACCTTACTTGATTCACTCATAGGATGATAGCTTAAAGAACTTAAGTGGACTATTACATATTCATCCAATGATGTAGTTGTAAGGTTCAACTTAGGTAAAGAATTAGAGGTTGGAAAACCATAATCGTGCGATTAACCCTACGAATCAACAACCAAGATAAGCAAGATAATGAAGGAGGTTCAATAACATAGTATGATTGTTTGAAAGTGCTTTAACCCTTGGTTTTCTCCTATTGATTGTTCAAAGACTAATTTCCGCATTATTTACTAATTTACAATTTCCAAACTATCTTTTTAGTTACTTTTGCTCTAAATTAATCTAGACTGTGAACTAAAATTGAATCGTTGTTAAATCAAGTCTCTGTGGGATTGATACTTGTCTTTTTGAAGGCCACTTTACTACTTGATAAGACCACATACACTTGCGTGTGTGCACTTGGGCACTGTCACAGGGCGTCACGGGCTCCAAAGTACCACTCTAGGTAGGGCGTTGCGGGCTCCATCGCGTGCTCCCCCAAGCACCGGACTGGGCAGGGCGTCGTGGGTTAATCTCCATGAGCTTCTGTTTTGGAGTTTCAAACACGCCCTTACGCTTGTCCAAAAAATTCTGAAACCCACCTGAGATGTACTATTGACTTTTCCAATTATGAATCTACTAAATAACTAAATTTTTTATGTCGGAAAGGTCGAAAATAAATTCCTCACAGTTTGAGGGCTTTAGAAATGACTAAGTCCTAATAGTTTGTAAAATATTCTAAGTCTTGGACCCTTTTCTACATGCAAGAATGAGCTGAAACGAACCTAGGATCTGATAGGATTTTACAATCTCTCTCTCTTGGAAACATTCATCCTCAAATGAGGTTGGTTAAGTAGAGAACATTGAGAAACTATGATTACCCTGACACATACAACTAACATGATTGAATTTGAAACATGGCACTTGACAGAGTTGATTCGTGAATGCATGAATGACATGAGAATCTTATGTAGCGGGAACTAAACATGAAGCAAAAAAAATCTAAGGAAGACTGTTACCTTACGATGAGTCTTGGTTTATTGAGAAAATGTGAGGGTACTTGGTTGGCATGTCTGCTTCTGCTTCCCAAGTAGATTCCTCAACAGACTGGTTTTGCGAAAGAACTTTTACCAAGGGAACTTTTTGTTTCTTAGTCTGCGGATTTGCCGGTCAAGAATTTCGACTGGAACTTCTACATAAGAGAGACTATTCTAAACATCTACACTTTCTAAGGGGACTACGATCGCTGGGTCACCAATACACATCTTTAGTAAAGAGACGTGAAATACTAGGTGCACTAATACAAGTCTGTAGGCAACTTAAGCTCATAGGCAACCTTTCTAAAATAACTCAAAATTCTATAAGGGCCCACGTATCGGGGACTGAGTTTCCCCTTCTTAATGAACCTCTTCACTCCCTTTATGGGAAAGATCTTCAGATACACGAAATCCCCAATCTCAAACTGGAGATCTTTTCTCCTCACATCCACTTAAGATTTTTGTCGGCTTTAGGCCGCCTTAAGCTTTTCTCTGATCAACTTAAATTTTTCTAATGCATAATATATACTAACTTAGGCCCTCTCAAAGCAGTGTCACCTACCTCAAACCAACCATGTAGAGATCTATATCTTCTCCCATAAAGAGCCCCAATCGGAGCCATCTGAATGCTAGAATGATAGTTGTTGTTATAAGTAAACTCTATCAAAGGTAGGTGATCATCCCAGCTACCTTTAAAATTAAAAAAATATGCTCTCAATATATCTTCTAGGGTCTGAATGGTCCTTTCTACTCGACCATCTGTCTGAGGGTGAAAGGTTGTACTTAGGTGGACTTAGGTACCAAGAACCTTCTGAAAAGGCTTTCCAAAAGTGAGAGATAAACTGGGTATCTCTATCTAAAATGATAGACGACGGGATTCCATGTAATCTAACCAACTCTCTAAGGTAGAGTTTAGCATATTCCTCGGCTGAATAAGAAGTATGGACTGGCAAGAAATGGGATGATTTGGTTATCCTATCCACAATGACCCTAATTGAATCATGCTGATGACGAGTATGAGATAAACCCATCACAAAGTCCATGTTCACTTCTTCCCACTTTCAAGTGGGAATACTGAACTCCTGCAAATAACCACTAGGCTTTTGGTGCTCAACCTCAACCTGTTGTCAAGTAGAGAACTTAGCAAACAATCTGTAATATCCTTCCTCATATAACTACATCAATAGATTTCTTGCAAATCGTGGTACAGCTTAGTGGCCCCTAGGTGAATAGAGTAACGCACACCATGAATTCTGCAAGAATCTGTTGTCTCAAGTCATCTATATATGGCGTACACAACCTACCCTGGCAACGTAAAAGACCATCTCCCCCTTTGAAGAAAACCTCTACTTTCACTTCGGCAACTATAGAAGATTCTGAACTATCCTGCACCCGCACACTACCCTCAGGTGAATCAACCAAATGAATGCCTAGTCTGGCAAGCTGATGAACTTCCTAAACTAGATTCTTCTTATCTCCCTCAACAGGAGCAACACTACCTATAGATAATCTACTTAAGGCATCTGCCATAACATTAACTTTGCCCAAGTGATGCACAACATTCATATCATAGTCTTTTAACAGCTCTAGCTATCTCCTCTGACGGAGATTCAAATCCTTCTATGAAAATACATACTGTATGCTCTTGTAATCTATAAACACATCAACATGCACTCCATACAAATAGTGCCTTTATATTTTTTAAGGCAAACACAATAGCTACTAACTCAAGATCATGGGTAGGGTAATTCTTTTCATGGAGTTTAACCTATCTAGAGGCATAATTTATGACCTTACCTCTCTGTATTAGAACACAACCCAATCTAACTCTAGAAGCATCATAATAAACCACAAACCCATTCGAACCATCTGGAAAGGTCAAAACTAGAGTTGAGGTGAGTCAAGTCTTCAACTCTTGAAAACTCATTTCACAAGAATCTGACTACTGGATTTTGACTTTCTTTTGAGTCAATCTAGACATTGGGGATTCAATAGATGAAAACCCTTCAATGAACCATCAGTAATAGCTATCCAAACCTAAGAAATTCCAAATATCTGATAGAGAGATGAGTCTAGGCCAGTTTTTTTACTGCTTCAGTCTTTTTAAGGTCAACTCTAATTCCATCACTAGAAATAATGAGATAAAGAAAAGCTAATAACCTTAGCCAAAATTTGCACTTACTGAATTTGGTGAATAACTGATGGGCTCTAAGAATCTGCAATACCATTCTGAGGTGGTCTGCATGATTATTTTTGGTACGGAATAGGCAAGGATATCATCTATGAAGACTATGAAAAACATGTCTAAGTACTATTTGAACACTCAATTCATCAAGTCAATAAATGATGCTAGGGCATTCGTGAGGCCAAAAGACATTACTAGAAACCTGAAGTAACTATACCGGGTTTGGAAAGCTATTTTTAGAATGTCACATTCTCTTACTCTAAGCTAATGATAGCCGGATTTGAGGTCTATCTTAGAAAAGTAACTGGCGCACTAAAGTTGGTCGAACAAGTCATCAATTCTAGGGAGTGGATATTTATTATTGATTGTGACTTTATTCAACTGACAGTAGTCAATGCACATCCTAAGAGAACTGTCTTTCTTATGCATAAATAAGATTGATGCACCCCATAGAGAAATGTTGGGCTTGATGAATCATTTACCTAGGAGGTCCTACAACTGTTCTTTTAACTCTTTGAGTTCATTTGGAGCCATTCTATTTGGTGAAATAGAAATAGGATGAGTATCTGGAAAAAGGTTTATTCCGAAGATAATTTCCCTTTGGGAGGAATTTTGAGAAGGTCTTCAGGGAACACATCTGGAAATTCCCTTGCTACTGGAACTGACTCAAGATTGGAGGTCTCGAAATTAGAGTCTTTGACTCAAACAAAATGATAGATACATCCCTTGGATATTATTTTTCTTGCTCTAAGGTTTGAAATAAGTTGACCCCTAAGCACTATGGTACTTCTTCTCCACTCAAGGACTAGTTCATTTGAAAACTAAAATTGAACAATGTTGTTTCTATAATCAACTAAAGAATAGCATGAATGGAGACAATCTATGCTGAGAATTACATCAAAGTCGGCCATATCTAACTCTACAAGATCAACGGAAGTGACTTTCTCGGATATTGTGACCGAAAAGTTCCTATATACCTACCTAGCTATAATAGAGACATCTACTAGGTAGATACTGATAAAGGTTCTGCTAAAGTTTTGGGACTGACTCCGAAGTTGATCGCTATGTTAGGGGTTACAAAAAAAAGAGAAGCTCCAGAGTTAAGTAAAGCATAAACATGTAAATGGAAGACCATATCAGGAGAACTTTCCAGATCCTATTGGGACTAAAGTACATAGAGCATATTTGGGTGTTACCTACTGATGACACTGGAAGCGGCACCATGCTCAGATAGGCGACTAGACTAAGCTGGGAGACAATTATGATGACTCTGTGGTCCTATCTGTGGACACTCTTTGATTCTATGAACTGGTTTGCCATACCCAAAACATACATCGCTGTCATCTCTGCAAATACTCTGATGGTTCCTACCACATTTCTAGTAGAGAGTATTTGTTTGAGTATTGTTCACACAACCCTGAGACTTAAACCCTGGTGCCTTATCCTTGCTATCATTCTTGAATTTGGGCATTGGGGCACTAGACAAAGATAAAGCTGGGACTAAAGATTTTTGGCAAAACTGAGGATGGTTACCCTCTTCTAACTTTGGCTGAGTGAAATTAAAGCTACCTGTTCTAGCCTTCTTGTTATCTCTCTCTCCTTAACCTTCTCCTCCCTTATCTACTGTGCATAGATAATCAATCTTGCCAAGTTTATGTATTTAATCAATATCGTAGTCCTGCACACCTTGATCGTGCTATCAGATGCCCCAGATATAAATTTGCTCATCTTGGACCTATTATCAACTTCTACAGAGGAGCATACCTGGCTAAGTAAATTTGAGGGAATACTCTTTCACACTCAAGTTGACTTGCTTCAAATTAATAAACTCTAACACCTTAACCTCCCTCATCTCCAATGGGAAGAATCTATCTAAGAAGGCAATACAAAACTCCTCTCATTCTATAGGGCTCTGCACCCCTATCCCTCTTCTACTGCTTGAACCAAGTGTGAGCTATATTTTGTAGCTAGTAAGCAGCTAATTCAACACTCTTACTAGAAGTCACCCCCATAATATCTATCACCTTCTACACCATTTCTAAGAATTTCTGTCGATCCTTATTAGCCTTGGACCTCAAAAATAAAGGTGGATTCATTCAGATGAAGTCCCAAATCTTGGATGCGGCAGTATTGGACACTGAGTTAGCCTGAGTAGCTACCCAAACATTTTGGGCTTCTACAGAGTGAGCTGTAGTGGTGAATACAGCTTTGAACTCTACACGAGAAATATGCTCATTCAGGGGATCTTCTTGAATGGTGGAGGTACTGACTGGTTTCCAGTTCTTCTTCTATTAGTCCTTCAGGGAGGCATATTCTGTAAATAGAAGGACAAGTTGAATTACATAGTAAGTTTAACTTGAGCTTATACTCATTCACATGATATGAACACTGAAAGAAATGAAACATTTTCTAAACGTCTTGTAGTCTCTTGTCCATAAATGTCATGCATTATACACCCATACACAAGACTCTACTTAACGCAGCTTTCAGACTCCCTAGGACACTTTAAAAACCTTAGGCTTTGATACCAAGTTTGTAACTTCCCGGGAGTACACTCTGGATGCAACATGGTTCTTACAGTCCTATGAGACCACAAGCTAACCCATGAGTTGGTACTTGCTGTGAATGCTGAATAAAATTTATAACAACATATGTTGAATGTTAACTGAAATTCCATTAGATTTTTATTAACTGAAAACAATACTGAAGTAATGGTTTAAAATGTTTGCAAACAACTGAAAGTGTGGATAACTGTCTGATAATCACAATTGAAAACTGAACAATTCTCTGTACTATTTTGAAAGCCTCTAATTGTCTGACAGTGGAGTTGATGGGAAAAGCCCCTAACTAACTCCAACTAACTAAATAATTGGACTACTAATAAAAACTGAGATGCAGATAACTCATCCTCAAAAGAAGAGGACTCACCACGGTTGTTGTTGTTGATGCACTGGGAAGTCTAAGGACGATCGAGAATCTAAGCGTCTGAACCTATGATATAAAATATCATAGGGCAAGAAAATGAGTATCCGGTCAGTACGTCAAAATGTACTGGTATGCTAAATGAGGTCAGGATAATATGCATGGGTTCTTGTTCATGTAATAATAATAACTAGTAGAATAACATAAGGTAACTGTATGAAAGTTCATACGAAACTGACTGAATATGCAGGACCAAGCGTATATAGTGTATCTGAAATAGTCTGGAGCTGAAGAAATGAATCCTAATAATCGATTAAATAATGAATGAAAGCTATGGTCGATCAAAAGAACTGAACTAAATTTTGAACTAAATACTGAAAATAAAACTGTGGGAGTGTGTATCTGACCGACGTGCCCACATGTAGACTGATTGGGGTCCAACCTGTAACCCCAGTTGGAAATGTATTAGCACCGTGCCATGAGTTACTAAAAATGGCTGGGTCCACCCTAATCTGCCAGGAAGACTCATGGGATGTAAATATGCATGTTAACCCTAAACTGGAAGGAACACATATCAACCTACGCTGGCTACATAGTTTTATAACTCAGGGATTGCTACTAAGGGTCAAACCCTAATATAGCAGGAATAACTCCATACCTGGATTCACTTGGTGTTGAATCCTACTACCAACTAAACCGAAACTTATCACTAGACTGTACTAGGCTTGACTGAACTCGCACTAATTTTGTTAACTGACCAAAGGCTATTGTTCAGAATACTATGGGGATTATTCTATTACGAATGGAACTAAATACATAGCTAATTTCGGGTATTCAATCCCTTCATGACTCAATAACATTTACCATGGGACCATATCACAACTTTAAAAGCATAACAAATAGATCACCATGCATAATTCATTTATGTAGGCATTTTGTCAAACACTTGGGGAGTACAATTCTTATACATGAGAATGAACAACATATGAATATGATAACTTCTACATTCAACTTATAATTCAAGGGTTTGATATGAGATATTACATCTATCCACATATAAACTAGTTTATTTACATGGAACATATATATTTCTTCGTTTAAACCCAAAAATAACACATACATGAACACAATTTCAATTTATAACATATGAAATATGAGTATTTAGTTTTAAAAGGGTTCTTGAACTCCAAAGGTAGAAGGAACCCAAGGATGAACATCTAACATACCTCAGTAGTTGAATTCGTGCGAGTTGTTGGTGATTGCTTGAAAATTGAACTTGAAAATTGAGGGATAGGGTTTGTGTTCTTGAATGGGTGACTTAAATTTGTGGGAATTATGAAAAAAATGGCCAAATATGCTATTTGGGGCTTTATATTGTGTTATGGATCTATTGGGTGAAAGGAAAATGGCCCATTTACCCTTAAAAATACGGAACAAAACTGAAGAAAATACACGGACTGGACTGGCCAAGGCGCCAGGGGCTCCGGAGCGCCGCTCTGGGCAGGGCGCTATGGGCTTCCCCCAGCACTGGACTGGGCAGGGCGCCGCAGGCTAATCACCCCGAGCTGCTATTTTGGAGTTTCAAACACGCCCTTACATTTGTCCAAAAATTCTGAAACTCACCCGATATGTACTACTGACTTCCACAATCAAGAATCAACTAAAAAACTAATTTTCTAATATTGGGAAGGTTAAAAATAAATTCCTCAAAGGTTGAGGGCTTTAGAAATGACTAAGTCCTAACACTTTGTAAAATATTCTAAGTCTTGGACCCCTTCCTATATGTAAGAATAAACTGAAACGAACCTAGAATCTTATGGGGTCTTACACAAACTTAACTGTTCAATGCAGGATATTATTTGAATAATCAGTGCCTAATCGGTTAAAAACTGCATTCACAAAAACATTGTACTTTGTGTGTGTTGTCCCGATAACCTTATCAGTAATACTGAACTCCCACACATGAAAGTGGATCCATCCATCTGCATGCACCTTATTCTTTCTAGCCTATCTATGGCTTAATATGAATATATAGATGACTAACCTATTGCAACAGATGACATATCTGTTTAAATTATCAAATAATTATAAACATCTGTTACGACAAATCATCAATCTGTTGCAACATATGACTTATCTGTTAAAAAAATCAAATAGATATATTCATCTGTTGCAACAGATAGTCAATTTATTATAAATTATCAAATATAGGGAATATATTTTGCAATAGATTACCCATCTGTTAGATTTATTTTAATAAAATTTTCTTTTCTTTTCGAAATACAATAAAGATAAAACATTGTATTTAGATCCATTGTTTTAATTTACCTAAGATTAAAACTCACCAGTTTTATTTAAAAAGAGGTGAACAGTCCTGACTTTATGACTAATCCATTAGAATTCAATCCTTTATAAATAGGTCCCTCCTTACTCGTTCATTCTACTCCTCTTCTAGATATGGTTGATCCTGATTTGTACAAGGTGATTCATCTAGAGTCCTTACAGAAACTTGAAAGAAAGATTCATAAACTCCGAAGGAATTTGGGCGACTTCAGAGCAAGGCTGAGGAGGGCCCTGCTGTTGCCGAATGACGATTGGTCGGTTGACAATAACACTAATACTAATACTAATACTAATACTAATACTAATACTAATATTAATACTAATACTAATACTAATACTAATACTAATACTAATACTAATACTGATACTGATATTACTACCAATAATGATAATAGTAGTAGTAGTAATAATAATTAGGTTATGTTTTCTCTTATAGCGTATGTATTTTCTTTTTTTATATCGGATCTACCCAAGGGTATATTTTTTTTATTGTATATATTTGTATATAATGGATTCAAAAATCTATGCTTGGTCAACTTTAGATTTTTCATTCTTATTTAATAGTTAATTATCATTCTATCTAATTCTTATTCTCAACATGTCGACGATTGGAGTTAGGGATTGAGCGTTTATGGCAACCGATGAACCTTATGTTGCAACAGATGGTTAATCTGATGTGACAGATGGATCATATATTATAACAGGCAGTTATTAATAAAAAGGGTTATTGTTATTAAGGGGGTGAAAGGTCATGACTTTTCGATTATTTAATATAAAAAATGGTTCATAAATAAATGATAAACATAATTTATAACCGTAAAAGAATGGTTATTTGATTTTAATAACTGATCGTGACTTTTCACCATTTTTGTTTTTAAATCTATTTATTAAAATTATTTATTTATTATATTATAAAAAAGTCACAACATTGGATTAATTAAGGTATATGATGATTGTTAAAAAAAGGTGAACATACATGACTTTTTGTTAAACACATTCAATGTTGTTGTTGCATGAAATTCACCATATGTTGCAACTGAAGATGGTCGATTTATTGCAACATATGATATATCTGTTGCCACAGATGGGTTATCTGATCAATAGATATACAATCTTTTTCCACAACCCAATAAAAATGGTTATTTTTAATTAAAAAAATGATTATTGAAAAGGTGTCTTCGATGTTTAAATTGAGAAAAAGGTTATTTAAATTTAAGAACTAATGAATAATAATAAGATGAAAAGTCATTGTAAGACCCCGCAAAATTCTTAGCTTAACTCAGCTCTTTAAGCTTGTTAAGGGGTCCCAGACTTAGAAAATTTTAGCCAAGTATCAAGACTTAGGATCACTTTAGCCTTCCGAATTTTGAGGATTTTATTTCCGACCTTCCCGGTCTTAGTTTGTCAATTTTTAAATTGATTCATGATCAGGGTTTTGTAAGTCATCTCAGGCGAGTTTCGAATTTTTCAGACTAGCGCAAGGGCGAGTTTGGATATCTAAAACAGTGAAGGGTTGCGATAGCCCCGCATCGTAAGGGCCAGTCAACCCAAGTAAGGGTCTCGCCATAATGTCTATTTGACCCGAGTAGGGATCGCATTGCAATGGCTACTTGACCCAAGCAGGGGTCGCGATGCGAGGGCAGCCCTGTTCAACATTATTTTAATATGGGTTGTAGGGCAAAATGGGTCATTTTCTCAACCCTTATTCAGCCTTAACACAAAATTAATCAGCCTATAGGGCAAAATCTCATTCTTTACTCATAAACTCTCTCAAGAGAAAACCCTAGCCTCATTAAGTTCAAGAATTCAAGTCTCAAGAACTCACTCCAATTTTCTTGAAAGTAGTAATCAAGGTATGTGAAGTGTTCATCCAAGGGTCCCTTCCACCCTTGGAGTCCAAGAAACTATTTTTAAACTTAAAGTTTATGGATTTCATGAATTTCATGTTGGTTTGATTATATTCATGTTTATAATGATTAATTGGGATTCTAATCCATGTTTTGTGATACGTTTCATGTGATATTAATTTATATGTATGTATTATCAGGAGGATCCATGTAAAACCCTTGAAATTGTCAATGGAATTTAAATTATGATGTCTACTTGTTGTTTAGTGCTATGTTCATATGTATGCTCACCAAGTGCTTTATGATTACTCAGGTGAACTAATAAGGAAAAGAGATCATGTAGTGTTAGCTTATGTGCAAGTTGTATCATGCAAGTGCTTGATAAAATGTTTCCATGAATGAGTTTTGAACAAGTGCACATTACTATGCTTTTTTCAAGCTTATGCTTTGATTTGCCTTTCATGCTATTGAATCTTGGGGGTATTCAATACCCTAAAACTTAGCTATTTATCTAGAGCTTCAGTCAGTTACAAAACTCAAGAAAATCTCAGTAGTATTCATAAGTCAGTCACAATATTCAATTCAGAACTCAGTGGTACTAAGTCAGTTAACAGACTTCAGTAGTATTCCGTCAGTCCATGAAACCCAGTGAAATCAATTCAGTTTAGTTATACAGTACAATCAAAAAGAGTTCAGTCCATCCTAAAACAATCTAGAATCCAGTCCAGTGTCTATTTAGTTTGGAGTAGGATTCAGCATCGAGTGAACCCAATGAAGGGGACTCACCTGCCAATAGAGGGTGTGATCCTTAGAAGCAGTCCTTGTGTTCCAGAACTACGTATCCAACATAGGTTGAGACATAAACCTTCCAGTTGAGGGTTTATGAGGTGATCTACCTGCCAGATGAGGGTACCATTATTCTCGTTCAGAACACCTGCCAGATGAGGGTTGCTTAGCTTGTCCTTACCCGTGGCACGGTATTGATACCCTTCCAACTAGGGCTACAGGTTGAATAATAAATCAATTAGAGAAAGGACATGTCAGTTAGATAATTACCTCTCACAGTTTCAGTTTCAGTTCTAATCTCAGTATAGAACTCAGTTTAGTTCTACAGAAAATCAAGTCTGTCAGATACAGTCACTCAGCTCAGAATGGAACTCAGTATAGTTCCACAGAAACAAGACTGTTAGATACAGTCACTCAGTTATCAATAATTTAGTATCAGCTGAATCAGATATCAGTTAATCAGTATTCAGACTCAGTTACCATTAGTATCACGATCTCAGTTACAGTTTACGTATTTATGCATGTACTCTCATTAAGTCATATTCTTGTCATTCAGTCAGTATTGTTCATGCATTTGAACTCATGCATTTCAGCCTACCTCACTTAGCATACCGGTACATTCAAAGTACTGACGCATACTTTTCACTTGCGTTATGATGTCTTATATCATAGGTTCAGACACGTGGGCTCCTGAGCACCCTTAGCAGTTCAGACTTTTAGCAATCAGAGTTAGCAATGAGTCCTCATAGTTCGAGGAAATGATTGTTTTCTTTCAGTATTTCTATTATCAGTTCACTTTCAGTAGTTGGAGTTAGTTGGGGGTTTTTCCCATCAACTTCACAGTTCAGACAGTTTAGAGGATTTTCAAACTAGAGTATTTGCAGATAAATGTTTTAGTTTTTGTATCACTATATCGTATTTAGTTTTATTTTGGTTTGAACCTTATGGCATATTTTCCATCTAATTTCTGCATATTATTGTATTATTATTCAGTTATTGCAGCAGGTATCAGTCATAGGTTAGCTTGTGATTCTTTGGGATTATGACCACCGTGTAGCATCTAGGGTACAAACTCGGGGCTTTACAGTCATGACTTGTCACAATAATTAAAAACTCACCAACTTGATTTAATTAAGTCATTTCTTTTCACATAAAAAAATAAGAAAATAAATGATAAACACAATTTATAACCGTAAAAAATGGTTATTTAATTTGAATAATTGACATTAATATTAAACAGGCGACAAGTAGTGCCTTTTCACCATTTTTATTTTTGAATCTATTTTTTTTAATTTATATAGTAAAAAAGTTACCAAATTTGGATTAATGATATACTGATTATTTAAGAAAAGATAGATTATATGTTGCAATAGATAGATTATCTGATGTAACAGATTGTCTATTTGTTGCCACAGATGATATATTTGTTATCACAGATGAATTATCTGACACAACAAATAAAAATTTGTTGTCACAAATCAATAAAAACGATTCTTGAAAAGAACTAATTAATAATAATAACCTGAAAAGTCATGACTTATCACAATATTCAAAAAGTAAGTCAGCAACGAAAATTAATCAAGTCATAACTTTTCACATTAAGAAAAAAATGTAATTAATAAATGAAGGTGAACTGCCGCGCCTTTTTTCCTAACTCGTTCAAATTCAATCCTCTGTAAATAGATCCCTCCTTACTCACTCGTTCATTTTACTATACTTTATATATTTCTGGCATCTTCTCATCCCCAACTCCGGTAAGTTTTTTTCTTGCTTTGTGTGTAAATATACCCAATTGGTAATACATGTTGTATTATATTCGAATTTTTTTACTTTGTTTTTACATTTTGTCAATTCATGTGTGTTCTAGAAATGGCTGATTCAGTGTAGGACATTGCTTTTCTGCAAGACGTTGTGCGGGAACTTAGGAGGCAGGTTCATAACCTGTAGTGGGAGTTAGGAGCCATGAGAGCAAGGATGATCCGGGAGTTCCACAGATTAAGGAGGGCCCTGCTGCTGTCGGTTAAAGATGGACCGACTGACAATGATAATAATAATGATGATGATGATGATGATAATAATAATTAGATTATTTTTCTCTTTTAGCCTATGTATTTTTACTTGTTTTTATTTAATAAAAAAATTATGTTTAATCTACTTTGATGATTTAATTCTTATTTAATTTTTATTATTCTTTCTTCTTCTCAACAAACATGCTGACGATTAAGGAATAATTTTAATCCAGTAGTAATAGCAAAATTACTCATTTGTTGGGTTTGTGGTAGGAGTTGTATTGTGTTGTTCCACATAGATTACTCATTTGTTGCAACAAAATAATTATCTGTTTGACTAGATAAATATTTTGTTACAATAGATAACTAGTCTATTATAATAGATAAGTAATATGTTGCAACAGATAACTAGTCTATTACAACAGATAATTATTTTGTTGCAACATATTACCCATCTGTTCGATTCATGTTATGGAAACTATAGGACTTTAATGCCTAAAAAGTACACTCTAGATGCCACACGGTGCCTACAGCCCCAAAGGACCACAAGCTAACCCATGCTGGTACCTATTGTGAGCAAGCACTGAATAAAATAATAGATAACATGTGTGGAATTAACTGGAAATACCATAAGGTTTTAAATATGTAAACATTACTAAATCAAAATACTGAAAAAGTCTGTTTGAAAACAATATTGTAAGATGTCAATAACAACTGATAACTGAACAACTAACTAAAAGTATCTGAAAGCCTCTAGCTGACTGACTATAGAGTTGATGGGACAAGTCCTTAATTAAATCCGACTGACTACTGAACTAAACTGAATAAACATAAATGGTCCTTGGAGCATGAGGACTCACCACTGCTACTGCTGCAGATGCACTAGGAAAGTCTAGGTGCGTTCGAGAACTTGAGCATCCGAACATATGATATGAGACATCATAACGCAAGAAACGAGTATGCAGTCATTACTTTAAATGTACTAGTATACTAAATAAGGTTAGACTGGCGTGCATAGTTTATATGCATAAATGATACTGACTAAACACATAGCATGAGATAACTGATGTACAGTATACGAGAAAAGCTATAAAATCTAAAAATGCATGACCAAACATATGACATGATACTAGAATAGTTTGTAAACTGAAATACTGAAATACTAATGTTGAACAACTAATAACTGTATGCCATGGTCAAGAAAGCCTGAAAACTAAACTCTAAACTAAACACTGGACTGAAACAGTGGAAGGTATCATCAATCCGCCATGCCCCAATAAGGTAAATTAACGTCCAACCTGTAACCCCAGTTGAAAGGGTGTCAATACCTTGCCACGGGTACTAACACTAGTTGTGTGGATCTACTAAAGTGTTGTCCCGAAGGACTAAGGGTCACCCTCAACTGGCAGGGCCCTAATGAGATATGTGTCAACCCCTAACTGGCAAGTAAACGTCTCAAACTATGATGGCTATGTATTTCTGAAATGCAGGGATTGCTACCAAAGGTCACACCCTCAACTGATAGTTGAGTCCCCATCCCTAGGTTTGCTCAGTGCGAAATCCTACTCCTAACTAAACTGACTCTAATTACTGGACTTAGTTAAACTTACTAATATGATATACTGATTAGACTGATGATATTCTAGTATATTCGAATCCATTCTAAAAATACTGAAACCAAGTAAACAGCTAAGATTTTGGGTATTCATAAACCCCAGGACTCGATATCAATGAAAACAAGATCATACCAATACTTTTGGAACATGATATGTAATCAATATTCGAAAACTCATTCTTTGAGGCATTTCATCAAACACTTACAATGCATGGCTTAAACAAGGGAATAGTTTTGTTTTAAAGAAAATAGCTAGCATGATTTTGATAATAAATTCCCAAAGCAATTCTTAAATCAGCGAACAACACCATTCAAAACATGTAGGGTTTATTAACAACAACAATTTCATAGAAACGTGATATTAACTCAAGATTCATGGAAACTCATAGGCAAAATTCATGAGAACATGCAAAAATCATAACCTTTAAACTTGAAATTGGGTTATTGAACTCCATGGATGAAAAGGGTCCATGAGTAAACATCTAACATACCTTAATTGAAGAATCCATAAAGGTTCTTGGTGGATTTCTTGAGAATTAAACTTGAATGTTGAAGGGGCTAGGGTTTGTTCTTGAGAGAGATTGCTTTTAATTTTGAGTGGAATATGAATTATGAGGCATAGATGCTATTTTGGGACCTAAATTTGTGCTAAAGTGAAGGAAAAATTATGAAACTACCCTTTTGAATTTAAAATTCAAAACTGGAATGTCGATTAAGGCTTCACCACAATGTGGTGATGCCTTCATCGCTACACTCACCGCGATGCGGTGCAATCGCGGTGAGTCACTAGACACTGACAATTGTTGATTTGCATTTCACCACGATGTGGTGGCTCTTTCACCGCTATACTCACCGTAACGCGGTTTAATCATGATGAGCTATTTTCTGGAAATTTCAAACGGGGTCCAAACCTTATCTGAAAAACCCAAAACTTATCCAAGACATACTACTTACACCCCTAAACATGAATCAACTAAAAACCATTGTCTCAGAGCTCGAAAGGTCAACTTAAAAATCTTCGAAGTTAAAGGGAGTCAAAAGTGACTAAGTCCCTCAACACTTAGTCTTATTTTTAGGTTCTAAATGTCTTAAGCAACCACTAGGGGCTGAGCTGAACTTGAAACGTATGGGGTATTATAAGGACCATAAATAATCCAACATATGAGTCTTCTGTTGCAGCAGAATATTTATCTGTTTCAAAAGACTGAGTGATCTGGTTAAATTGTGGGCTCTTATGTTGTATTCATTAACAGGTTCTATCCATTATTGAAAAAATAGCAGTAACAGTATCATTTAAAAATCATAATTTTACTTTCCAAAGTCACCTATGAAATAATGAAAAAGTAGAAAGTGATATAAGAAACAAAATTTCACCTAAAAAGTTGATCAACTAGCAGCAGTAGCGATAAAAACAACAACAATGGCTGACAAGAAGAAGATGAAGATGATAATGAAGTAGAAGATGAAGATGATAGTGGAGTAGAAGATGATGATAATGAAGTAGAAATGATGAATAAAGCACCACCAACAATAAACAACAAAAATTGTAAAGAGAGAGAAAACAACAGTAGATGAGAAGAGAGAGAAATGCGCCTTTTTCCCAACGTTTCCCATTTTATTAACAAATATTTGGATCAAAGTTTAAATTTAAAAGCTTGTGGGTTATTTTCAAATTTCTCCAACTTTATTAATCCATAATAAAGTAATTGTCACCTCCACTTAATTAGTAAGACTTGATTCACCTACACCTCATTTTCAAATTCTTTTGTCACCTACAGCTCAAAATTGAAGAAAAGGTGTCCTTTAAGTCTTGAATGAAGAATTGGTGACATTGACCAACTTAAAGGGTCAAATATAATTAGAAAACTTGATTAAGTTAATTGTAGACTTGATTAATATTTTCAAAACTTTTAAATTTTTCCTAAAATATAAATTAACCCACACTCCTCTCCTTTCAAAATCAACTCTCTCTCTCCTCTCTCTCTCAATAGTCTTTCTCAACGCCCTCCCAGCCAACAGTTCTTCAAAATTTCTCCCTTTAATTCCCGATTACTTCAAGCTCCAGTGATAAATAGTTGGGCAAGTTCCTTTTATTGGTATTCCAATATTGGAAACTACAATTGTTACAACTTGCAAAACCTTGAGAATCTCTCCAAAAAATACATGAAGTGCTGCAAAGTTAAATCATCAGCAGCAAAGACGATGGTTGATTATAACGAGGTAGTTTGGAACTCAACCATTTTGTAATGAATCATTTAAATCTATGAAAGTTTAGATCACAAAACATTGGTCAAAAAGAGGACAAATTATAGAAAATACTGACCTTCCCAGCTCAAGAAAATTAAATAGAGAAACCGTATTCCGTCGTTGAAATTTTTGTTGGGCCAAAATTATAATCATCAGAGTCAGAGTATAGATCACTAAGACCACTCAGTTCATCAAGTGAATCCTCATCCAGATTAGAGTTATGTTTAGAAGGGATCCTCAATTTAGACGATGGGACTAGCAAAGGATCTTCGTTCAGATACTTGTCGTGGAGTAATTCCATTGCAATAGCTCTACCAGTGGGGTCAAAACATAGAAACTTGGTGTTTTTGTGGATTTGAAGTTGTTTCCTTGTTTGTGTTTTGCTGCTATCAAGGTAATTACATCGTAATTGTATTTGAAAATCTGCAAAATTGCCTTTTTTGCTCTTTTCTAGCTTTGATTTTGCCTTTCTTCTGCTAGAGAATAAAACCCAAAAAGATAAACTCTGTAGAATCAACTAGGTCTAATTATAATTCTTTTTGGAACAACTAATTCAATTAGACACACACAAAAACGTTTTTGAAAAGGAATGAGTAAATATGCAATCAAAAAGGGATGAATTTGTAGTGTTGGGGGCCAAATTTCTGCAATATTATATTTTTAAGTAAGGGTGATGTGCAAGCTTTGTGCTAGCACATTTAAGGATTTTAACTCGGAATGATTCTAAATTCTTAAGCAACTTTTGTTGTTTTCGATCATATTCTCTGTGATATTATAGGTAAGTCAAGATGTATGAAAGCCTACAACAACTACGTCAAGAAGGATGAATTTTGAGAAAGTAGATATGAAGACTACAGTTGATGACTTGTCTGATAAGTCGTCAACTTTATGATAAACCACCAGGGAAGGCGTCAACTGAAAATAGATTACAAGAGCTGAAGTGAAGAGTTGATGACTCAACCTGATAAGTCATCAACTTTGTGATAAGACATCAGGGAAGTCATCAGATAAAGACAGTGTGTGGGAGTTGAAGTGAAGAGTTTACGACTTAACCTGATGAGTCGTCAACTTCCTGATAAGCCGTCAGATCAGGTCATCACCTGTAAGCAACAAACATGGATTTAAAAGAGGAGTTGACGACTTGGTCTGATAAGTCATCAACTCCCTGATAAGCCATCAGATATGTCATCAGTTATGCACGAAAAATCTAAAATTTGAAATTTGACTCCAAAATTAGCTTGAGTATTTAAGGTAGAGTCTTAGGTTTTCATCAGTATCTTTAAACTTATGAAAAACAGAAACTTTTCAATAGTTTTCTCTGTATTTTTGGAATTAATTTCTTGGGATTATTATTGTGGTTTAGAGAATTCTCTTGTGATTTTAGAAGGAAGAACAATCATATATCTTCATCTTTTGTAAGTTGACATCTATCGAATTATGAATTCAATATATGATTTTTCTCTATATATATCATGAGTAGATAATCTTCTTAACCCGAGTTGTGGGGTCTATGAGTTTGATCTTGTAAATTCAATAGTTGATCAAGATTCTCATGTCACTAGGAACTTCTTGATAATTCTTCTGTTGTGCATGTTGTCTATTGGTTGCAAACAATAGATCAAGCCTAATTGTTGATTTTCTTGAAGTAAGAAATCAATCTAATAGGAAGTGAATTATCAAAAGAGATTTGAAAGTGTTAAACTTTTATCTAATGATTAACGTTGTAACAAGGTTAATTAACTTGAGATAAAATATGGATAAGTATATGGATTTCTTAAGTTCGAAAGAATTATGTAATTGAATGTCTAAATAGGTCGAGAGATATTTAGATAGTTCTTTGATATTGATAGTTTGTTGTTCCTACATGTCATAAGTATCATGAGCCATAACTAGTGCATAGCAAGTGCCAATACTCATAGTGAATACAACTCTGGTTTTTCCTTAACATTGATTTGAAATATTGAAATACTAGTTGCAAGTTGTTGAATTGAAGTGAACAATAACTTTTGTTTAATAGCTGAAACCCCCATTTATAGGAAGCTATTAACTATTAGTTGGTTGACTCAAGAATAACTTAAATTAACATCATATTCCCTGCGGGATTCGACCCCAACCCAGTTGGGTTATATATTTGACAACGACCGCTTACTCTCTCGTAAGAGAGGTGTAATTTGGGCATATCAAAGGGCCAGTTTAGCGATAGCTTATTTAGTGCTTCCTATTTTTTTTTTGTTTAGGTGCTCATTCACAGTGCAATTTGTACATATTTTTATTTTTCAAATTTTGACTTCATTTGTTTAGATGTCTAGTCATAAACAGAAAGGGAAGCGTATCTGTTCTGAAGAAAGGTATGATAAAATTAAGCAGCAACGGCATGATATGTACAGGGCCATGCCAGCTGATAAATGAGAAAAGAACTTAAATATTAGCCTTCCTTCCTTTTTAAGTATAGTACAAGTACAATTTTACCCCAATACACCTCAAATATTTTAAATTTTGCTTACTCATTTGTCTCTCAAATTCCATTTTTATTTTTATTATTTTCACTTTTATTTTTTCTTTAATTTTATTTTCATGTTTTAATTCTTTTGTCTTAACTTTATTTTTTTCTCTTTTTTTTCTCAAACATTATCTATTTCTTCATTTCTTATTATTTTTCTTTTTTTGATTCATTTGTCTCTACTTTTATTTTACTTTTATTTTTAATTTATATCATTTCTCCTTGTTTCCTCATTTTTCTCAAACTTTATTTTTTGGTTTTTTTTTTCTCTCATTTTTATTTTTCTCAATTTTTGTAATTCTTTGCTTTTTTTTATTAACCTTTATTTTTTTCTTGTCTTTTTTTTCTTAATCTCTTTTTTGATTTCTCTATTTTATTTGTTCTCTTTTTTCTTTTTTCCTCAACTTCTATTATATTTTTCTAATAAATTAAACATTGAATAATCCGCAAAAGGGTCATCTTTTATGACATCAAAGCAAATTTAAGGGCATGAATTGTTATGAGGAAGTTCTTTGCAATAAGTTTTGCCTCTTAGGCAAAAATTATAGAACAATACACAAATCAATGCGCAAAGTGGTAGTGTCAATTCTTGCTGGGGAGCTAAACTTCTTGTTTGAAAATCCTGGAATTAAGTCTTGCTTCTAAGGCAAGAGTTATAGAACATCTCATAAATCAAAAAAATAATGTGGTAGTGTCAACACATGTTCATTGGGCGTAACTAGTTCTTTTGGGAGGTTCATAGGCTAAGTTTTGTCTTAGAGTCTAGAC
This sequence comes from Capsicum annuum, assembly GCF_002878395.1. Lineage (NCBI taxonomy): Eukaryota > Viridiplantae > Streptophyta > Magnoliopsida > Solanales > Solanaceae > Capsicum > Capsicum annuum. The sequence goes on from NC_061120.1 coordinate 420,435, forward strand.
TAATAGAGCATCACATAAATCAAGACACAATATGATAGTGTTAACTCTTATCCATGGGGTGTAACTTCTCGGCTAAGTCTTGCCTCTAAGGCAAGAGTTATAGAATATCTCATAAATCAAGACACGATATGACAGTATTAACTCTTGCCCATGGGGCATAACTTGTTGTTTGGAAGTCCTTGGACTAGTTCGAGCCTTTAAGGATAGAGTTATAGAACATCTCACAAATGAAGACATAATGTGGTAGTGTCAACTCTTACCCATAGGGCATAACTTATTATTTAGAAGTTCTTGATTTATAAAACATCTCATAAATCAAGACACAATATGGTAGTGTCAAATCTTACCCGTGGAGACTAATTTTGATTTATGATATATATATATATATCATTACGCTTCGGTCAGATTATTCTATTCGACCTTTTAGAAAGAGAAGAACTTAAATAAAAATACTTAATAGCATGACGACAGATTTATACAATGTTTTTATCCTGAGCACATGCAATGAAACTGTAGATAGTTAAGTGAAATTCAATCCACAAAACAATTTTGGTCTATATACAACGTCATTATGGTAAAGGTCATAATGCTAGAGGAATCATTACCTCAAGGCACAGAGGGGGAGGTCATAAATGTCTATACCGTAAAATTAATTTTTGACAAAACGAAAAGACATATATGGCAGAATCATAATCGTAAAACATGACCTTAATCGAAATGCATGCATTTGTTTCAAACACTATGAGGATGGTGAGAAGAGGTATATTTTAGATCCCAGAGGGGCTATAATTGGAGATATCATTGTTTCTGGTTTAGAAGTTCCTATAATAATGGGAGATACCCTACCTTTGAATATGACTTGAATTGTTGATCTACGTAATTAAAAATAACCAACTAGGTTTATGACGAAACCAAGAAATTGATCACTAAATTAAAGAGAATATATGGTAGGAAGAGAATTTATTTTGAACATTAAGGAGTTTTAAAATATATTATAAGAGAAAAATATAGGATAAATACAAATTAATCCTAACAAAAAGGGGTTGTTAAGTTGATAAATTGATATTGAATGCATTTGAAACCAGTAATTGAGTGCATATTTGTACGTATAATGTAATGATATAAAATATTTCAATTAAAGAATATTAAATAAGAAATTTTAAAAAATATAAAGATAACATGAGGACATTAGGAAAATCACCCATAATGCAACAGATAAGTAACAACCCCAAAACATGCATATTAGAATAAAGTAACCATAAATCAGTAACTGAGTGCATATTTATACATATGACATAACGATATAATTTAAGGATATTAAATAAAAGATTAAAAAAATATAAAAATAACATGGAGACATTAGGAAAAACGCCCAGAATATAACAGATAAGTAACAACCCCAAAACATGCATATTAGAATGAAGTAACCTTAAACCAATAATTGAGTGCATATTTGTATGTATAACGTAATAATATAAAATATTGAAATTTAAGAATATTAAATAAAAAATTTTAAAAAATATAAAAATAAAGTGGGAACGTTAGGAAAATCGCCCCAAAATATGAACTAACATTGAAATATCATTAAAAAATACTTAGAGTGTGTATATAACGAAAGAAGTATGCAACGGCGAGTAAGATCAATGAACGCCATGAAATTATTCGGATGATCAAACCTAGGTTTACGCTTATTTGATTTTTACACGATGCCATGGTGTATGGTGCCACGGTGCCCTGGTTCATGGTACCTTGTGGTAATAGTGCATGGTGCCTTCGTGCCATAGTGCGATGGTAAGCGATGCCATGGTGCACGGTACCATGGCGCCATGGTGTCATGGTGCACGGTGCCATGGTGCCGTGGTGTGCGGTGCCTTGGTGCCTTGGTGCCTTAGTGCTTTAGTGTCATAGTGCCTTGGTGCAATGGTGCACAGTGCCTTGGTTCCATGGTGCTATGGTTCCCTGCCGCGGTGCCATGGTGTCGCGGCGCCATAGAGCCCGGTGCCATGGTGCCTTGATGTGCTGGTACCATGGTGTCTTAGAGCACGATGTCTGTCATGCCTTGTGGCCATTGGTGCCCATTGTGGTTTGAGGCATTAGCACATGGTGCCTTATGGGTGAAGGTTTCGGTGCACGGATAACCAACTCGACAGAGACACTACCATGGTAGGTGTTAGACCCCCAGTCTAAGATATGATGGTTGACAAGGCTATATCAAGGTGCACCTTGGCCTTGACATGTGCTAATAGAAGCAATGTGATTCTGTGATGGCTATGAGATAGCAGGCAGCTGATACTAACCAAGACAACAACAGTGATGGCAAGGTAGCCTTGGGCACATGAGGTGATGACTGACGCATAGCACCTATGCTGGCATACATGTAGGTAGTGACATAGACATAGCACGGCACTGGCATAACATTTGCATTGGCATGGCATGGAATAGACATGGGCATTGGCATGGTCAAGACAATTTCACAGCATAGGCAATGGCATGGCCTAGGCAGTGACATAGCTGAGACAGCAGCATGGCATAAGCAGTGGCATGGCGCAGGAACAGGATATGACATGACACAAGTAAGGCATGATGCTGGCAATGAAAGGTGTGGCTGAGAATCATGACAAGACAAAGATGAAATGATTAAGTGTTGGAAAAACTAAAAATTGGCTAAGTATTGAACATTGGCAAAATTAGCTAAGTGCTAAACACTGGAAAAATTGGCTAAAGGGGCAAGGTTGCCCATATGCTTGTCACATGGGGCAATTCCTAAGTTTGAATTTTGAAAGTTATAAACATGTATTATTTTCAGAATGTTTTTGAATGCTTAGATCAGGTTGTTGAGTCAGATGATAAGCATACAGCCATGTCCAATGGCATGTTGCCAGGTGTCGTTGGTTGTAACTGATGTAACTACCCATGTGCAGTCTATTTATACTGTTGCTGAAAATTGTACAAGGCAGTGAGAGTTTTTGTAGTGCCTTAGTATAATTTATGTGACATTGTTCTTTGTAATTTTGAGAGAATAATAAAGGTTGGGAACTTATTTTCTGTACATTATTAAGAGTTTTATGCTTCTGTAAACTTATTCTATTATACTTAGACTGTGCAGTGTGTGTGGCTGAAGTTGTGCAGTGTGGTGCGACTACCAAGCAGTGGTGTTATGAAAAAGAAAATGCCCCTATGTCAACTGGTATCAGAGATTTGTTGTACGAAAATGGTGATTGTCGCTCAACTAAACGAGTATGTTAAAAGAGTTTGAAACTTTATTGGCATTACTGATGAACTCAAACAAAGTGAAGGTCTAGTGGATTTAATCACTTAGATCAATGTCTTGAAGGAAGAACAGGCACTATTGCATGCCAGTTTGAAGAATAGTCTACGGAATTTCTGAATATATGTAAAGCCTTGATATTGCTGGTGCAGGACCAAGGCAAAGTGATGGCAGATCTGCAGACAGAGATGATGGTGTTGCGATGTGTTATGGCTGCATTTGGGCAGTCTCTTGAAGGCAGTTCCAAAGTTAAAATTCCTGAGCCCAAACCTTTTGGTGGTGCTAGAAATGCCAAGGGATTGGAGAATTTTCTGTCGGACATAGAGCAGTATTTATCTACTACTCGAGTTGCTGAGACGGACAAGTTGAACATCACCACGATGTCCTTGATGGGTAATGCAAAATTGTGCTGGAGGACTTGAAATACAAATAATGAAAGTGTTGGAGTCCCAAAATTGATACTTGGGAAAAGTTGAAGAAGGAAATGAGGGACCAATTCTTTCCTAGTAATACCTTATGGATTGCAAGAGACAAGTTGAAAAGGCTAAGGAAACATGGAACGATTTGTGACTATATTAAGGAATTTACTTCCTAGATGATGGACATCCAAAATATTTTTGATGAAGATAAGTTACATAACTTCATCTCAGGGATGCAGACATGGGCCCAAAAAGAATTAAGGAGGCAGAATGTGAAAGATTTTCCTAGTACAATTGCTGCTGCTGACTCGTTGGTACATTTTTGCTCAACTCATTCTTATTCTGACATTCCCACTTCTAAAAAGTCTAAGAAAAGGGCTGAGAAGAAAGGGAAAGGGAAGAAAGAGGGACGAAATGACAAGGGTGACAAAGTCAAGGACCCAATTAATACTGAAACACCAAGAACAGAGGGAAAATAGCAATACGAAGGGTTTTTAGACTTGTGGTGGACAATATTTGGCCAAGAGTTATCCCAACCGTGAAACGGTGAATGTTATGCTTGCTGGAAATGTGAATCAAGGTGGGGGTGACGAAGTTGTTATTGCTTTGGTGAATCCTTTGGGGGTGTCACTTAATCATATTACTTTGCTGATTGTTGTGGGTGAATCCTCAAATCCATTCAACCTCAATGGTGTTTTAATTCACAGAGAGATGAAAGTTGATGGCAATCGTATGATGGCAATGGTAGATACCGGGCCAAACATACTTTTGTGGATGCCAAAGTTGCTGCAAAATAAGGACTGAAGTTGAAGAAAAGTCCATCCTTTGTCCAGACGGTGAGTTCCAAGGCACAATTCATTGTATGAATGGCTTATGATGTGAAGATGATGATTGGAAGTTGGACAGGGAAGCATAACTTGATGGCTATGCCATTGGGTGATTTTGAAGTCATTCTAGGGATAGATTTCCTTAGAAAGTTTCATTTTATCCCTTTCCCTCACTTAGACGGAGTAATGATCACGGACGAAGTCAATCCAAATTTCATTAAGGTTGCTCATCCTTATAGAGAAGCAAAGAAAGTGAAGAACAAGGGCTCTATTATTTTTACTATTTCAGTTGAGAAAGGATTGACGAAAGGTGATGAAACTTTCCTTGATACCATTATTAAAGTGAAACTAAATGTGAAGATGGAGGTACCGGACTGTGTTGCCGAAGTATTAAGAAAATTTTCTTATGTGATGCCTCTCAAGCTGCCTAAAGAGTTACCGCCAAAAAGGGACGTAGATCATAAGATAGAGTTGCTGCCATGTTCTATTTCCCCTGCACAGGCTCCTTATAGAATGGCTCCCAAAGAGTTGGCAAAACTTTGGAAACAATTGAATGAATTACTGGATGTGGGCTTGATTCATCCTTTAAAATCTCCTTTTGGTGCTCCTTTTCTATTCCAAAAAAAAAATAGGATGGTTCAATGAGGATGTGTGTGGACTATTAGGCATTGAATAAAGTGACTATCAAGAACAAGTATCCTATCCCATTAGTACAGGATCTCATGGATAGGTTAAGTAAGGCATGTTGGTTCACGAAGCTTGATCTACGATCAGGTTATTGGCAGGTCCGAATAGTAGAAGGAAATAAACCAAAAACCACGCGTGTGACGAGGTATGGTTCATATAAGTTTCTTGTTATGCCGTTTGGGCTGACAAATGCCCCGACAACTTTCTGTAACTTGATGAATAATGTGTTGTTTGATTACCTAGATGATTTCATGGTGGTATATCTAGATGACATAGTCATTTATAGTTGCTCTCTTGATAAATATTTAGAACATTTGAAGTTTGTATTGTCCCGCTTGAGGGAGTACAAACTTTACATAAATATGAAAAAATGCAAGTTTTCTACAAAGGAAGTGAAGTTCCTTGGGCATTTGGTTAGTCAAAACTAAGTGAGGATGGATCTTAAGAAGGTGCAAGCAATTATTGAATGGCAGGCGCCTAGTGGGGTTAAAGAATTGAGATCATTATTGGGGCTGGATAACTACTATCGTAAGTTCATTGCAAGTTACTCTAAGAAAGTTGCGGCATTAAAAGACTTGCTGAAGAAATATATCAAGTGGGTGTGGTATGATAAGTGCGATGCAGCAGTTCAGATGTCAAAGGAAGATATGGCTTCAGAGCCTATTTTGAAGCTACCAGAGTTTGAGTTACCATTTTAAGTACACATTGAGGCATTTGACAAGGCCGTTGGAGGAGTGTTGGTGCAAGAAGGCCATCCTGTGGCCTTTAAAAGTAAAAAATAGAGTGATATTGAGCAAAGATATTCGACCTATGAAAAGGAGATGGTTGCAGTAGTTCATTGTTTACAAACTTGGAGGGTATATTTGCTGGGAACTCGGTTTGTAGTGCGAACAATGTTGCGAACAAGTTCTTTAAGACACAGAAGAAGTTGAGTCCAAAGAAAGTCCGATGGCAGTAAGTCCTGGCTGAGTATGACTTCATGTGGGAGCACAAAGTAGGAAGGCACAAACAGGTTACTAATGCACTTAATCGGAAAGAGGTATTTATTGTAGTATACTCTATTTTTAGACTTAAGACTGATTTCCTAGATAGAATTAAATTATGTGCTGCTAATGACCCACTCTATGTCAAGTGATGGGTCAAGTGAAAGACGGGACCATTCAAAGATATTAGATCCAGGATGATCTCTTTTACTTTGAAGGGGGAGAATCATGGTACCTCAAGGTAGTGGATCACATAAAGACATGATTAAAGAAGTGCATAACACTCCTTGGGCTGGTCATCTGTGTGTCGAGAAAATGCTAGCCCTGTTGTCCTGTGTATATTTTTGGCCAAAGATAGAAGATGACATTGAAGGATATGTGAAGACTTGTCAAGTATGCCAAAGAGACAAGACTGAACGTATGAAGGAGGTGGGTTTTTTGCAGCCTCTACCTATTCCTGAAAGGCCATGGTTATCAATCTCTATGGACTTTATTTCTGGGTTTCCGAAGATGGATGGCAATGCGTCCAAAATAGTGGTAGTGGATAGGTTCTCAACATATGCTATTTTTGTTGCTACTCCAATTACTTGCACATTGAAATTTGTTGAAGGATTATTCTATAAGAACGTGGTAAATTACTTTGATTTTCCAAGTGATATCATGAGTGATAGAGATGCACGATTTATTGGTAGTTCTGGAATACATTGTTTAGCATGATGGGGACTGATCTAAAGTTTTCCACAACAAATCATCCTCAAACTGAAGGACAAATTGAGAGGATAAATCACTTGCTAGAAGAGTACCTAAGGCACTTGTGACATCAAGCTAGCGGAATTGGGAAGACTTGTTGGACTTATCTTAGGCAAGCAGCCTATGACACCATTGGAGGTGGTAACACTGAAGAGTGAAGGAATTTGACCTACTGCTTACAAATATGCAAAAAACAAGAATGAGATGCTTATTGAGGCATAAGACAACTTGAGAAAGGCCCAGAATCACATGAAGAAGTATGTTGGTCAGCATAGACGTGCGGTGGAGTTTAGTGTAGGAGACAAAGTGCTTCTAAAGCTCACTCCACAAATCTGGAAACATATTGTAAGAAAGAAAAGGCTTAAGGGACTGATCCCAATGTACGACAGCCCGTTCAAAGTTATTGAGAAAGTTGGGGAAGTTGCTTATTAGTTGGACTTGCTAGAAAGGTTGAAAATTCACCCTACCTTTCATGTCAACTTTCTCAAAAGGTATAATGAAGATGATGAAGACGCAGGCAGAAACAAATCCAAGAGGGCTCCTCCTTTGATTGTGAAATAGTATAAATTCAAGATGGAGAAGATACTTGATCATTGCATCATAGGGAACAGCAGAAAAAATACTAAGACAAAATTCCTAATTCAATGGAAAGGCTCAAGCGAAGAAGACGCAGTTTGGGAAAAGGCTCAGAACTTGTAATAGTTTGACAAGCAAATTAAGGACTACCTTAAAACAACCTTGATAAAGGCGTAGAGTTCATCTTGTGGGGGTGCTTTATTAGACCCCCAGTCTAAGACATGATGGCTGACAAGGCCATGTCAAGGTACACATTGGCCTTGACATGTGCTGAGGAAAGCAATGTGATGTTATGTGGCTATGAGATAGTAGGGAGATAATAATAACCAAGGTGGTTGGAGTGATGGCAAGGTAGCCTTAGGCACATAAGGCGACGACAGGCGCATAGCACCTATGAGGGTATGCGTGCAGGTAGTGACATAGACATGGCACGGTACTGGCATAACATTGGTAGTGGCATGGCACAGGAAATGTCATGTCACAAACGTGGGCATTGGCATGATCAAGACAGTGTCACAACATAGGCAGTGGTGTGACCTAGGCAGTGACATGGACAAGACAGCAGCATAGCATGGGTAGTGGCATGGCGCAGGTACAGACAACGACATGACACAGGCAAGGCATGATGCTAACAAGGAAAGGCATGGCTGAGAAGCATGACAAGACAAAGATGAAATGATCAAGTGTTAGAAAAGCTGAAAATTGGCTAAGTGTTGAACATTGGAAAAATTGGATAATGGGGCAAGGCTGCCCATGTTCTTGTCATATGGGGCAGGTTCTACGTTTGAATTTTGAATGTCGTAAACATGTGTTATTTTCAGAATGTATTTGGAATCTTAGAACAGTTTGTTGAGTCATGTGATAATCATGCTGCCATGTCTAATGGCATGCTGCCAGGTGTCGTTGGTTGTAACTGTTGTAACTGCCCATGTGCAGTCTATTTATAGTGTTGCTAGAAATTGTACAAGGCAGTGAGAGTTATTATAGTGTCTTATAATAATTTGTGTAACATTGTCCTTTATAATTCTAGGAGAATAATAAAGGTTGGGAACTTGTTTCCTGTACATTATTGAGTGTTTTAGCTTCTGCAAACTTAGTCTATTATACTTACACTATGCAACGTGTGTGTGGCTGAAGTTGTACCATGTGGTACGACTACCATGCAGTGGTTTTATAAAAAAGAAAATATCCATGTCTCAGTAGGCCACTATAGGTCCTTCAGCATTTGACATCGGTTGTGGCGTTGCCCATGTCAACATTGTGTGCTGATGATTTCCCCGGCCGTAAAAGCCCGGGTCATTGGACATATCTTTAGGATTGCACTTGACGGTCACCAAAACCTCTAATTGCGACATGCTTCCACGCGTTGATGTTGACCTCGACATATCACTGGGCTCTTGAGGCATACTTCACATTACGAAAAACCTCTAATTGTGACGCCATAGTTTTTCACGAAAGGCCACTTGATATCATACTTAACCGTTTGGAATGAAATACATGCGATACTTGAAAAAAAAACGGCGAACTCAGGTGAGGCTATTCCGCGGCATGATCAAGGGTAAGGTGAACTCACAATACTTAGTGTGATTTTTCAAGTACGAATGTGCAAACCTCCTTTAGAGATAGATGAAAAAATAATTGGATTGGAGGGGGAGGGACAAACCGGAGCGACAAAGGGATGAATCTCAGTGGATCATGCTAGGAAGGCAACTCTGCCAATTACAATACGCCGTAACATACTTAAGTTGTCTACAAAGTATTCTACCCACTGCTTGATGGAAATTATACTTCAAGGCGACCACCGCGACTCGTATACTGCGATGGATTAGCCAACGACATGTTCCCTTGGGGGTTGAGGCCCCTACTGTGGGTCACTTCTAGCCCGGATTCTGACTTAGAGAAGTTCATTCATAATCCAAAACATGATAGCTTTGCGCCACTGGATTTTTAACCAAGCGCGATGACCAATTATGTGAATCAACGGTTCCTCTTATACTAGGTTGAATTACTATTGTGACACTGTCATCAGTAGGGTAAAACTAACCTGTCTCACAACGGTTTAAACCCAGCTCACGTTCCTTATTGGTGGGTGAACAATCCAACACTTGGCGAATTCTGCTTCATAATGATAGGAAGAGCCAACATCGAAGGATCAAAAAGCAGTGTCGCTATGAAAGCTTGGCTGCCACAAGCCCATTATCCCTGTGGTAACTTTTCTAACACCTCTAGATTCAAATTTTAAAGGTCTAAAGGATCGTTAGGCCACACTTTCATGGTTTGTATTTATACTAGAAATGAGAATCAAACGAGTTTTTACCCTTCTGTTCTACATGAGATTTCTATTCTTATTGAGCTCAACTTAGGACACCTGCATTATCTTTTAACAAGTGTGCCTCCCCATCAAAACTCCCCACCTGAAAATGTCTACCACCCAATCAGCCCGCAGAGCGAGCCTTGGGTCCAAAAAGAGGGGCAGTGCCCCTCTTCTGGTTCATAAAATAATTTTAAAATGTTAAAAGTAGCGGTATTTCACTTTCGCCTTTCGGTTCCCTCTTATACAGCACCTCTCAAGTCATTTCACAAAGTCAAACTAGAGTCAACAGAGTATTCTTTCCTTGTTGATTCTGCCAAGCCCGTTCCCTTGGCTGTGGTTTCACTGGATAGTAGTCAGGTACAGTGGGAATCTCGTAAATCCATTCATACACATCATTAATTAGATGACAAGGTGTTTGGTTACCTTAAGAGAGTCATAGTTACTCCCATCATTTACTCGCGCTTGGTTGAATTTCTTCACTTTGACATTTGGAGCACTGGGAAGAAATCATATTACGTGAACATCCATTGGGACCATCGCAATTCTTTGTTTTAATTAAATAGTTGAATTCCCCTTGTCCATACCAATTCTGAGTTAGCTGTTCGACACGTAGAGAAGGCGTCCGAAGGAACCATTCCTAGTCTACCCCCTAGCCGGCATGCGACAACCTGCTCTTGCTGTGGGAGCAGCTCAAGAAGTCCACCCAATTTTTTTCCCAAAGTTATGGATCCATTTTACTGACTTCCCTTTATTACATTATTCCATCGACCAGAGGTTGTTCACCCTAGAGACCTGATGCAGTTATGAGTACGACCAGTCATGGACGGCATTCGATCCTTCAAATTTTCAAGGGCCACCAGGAGCACATCAAACACCACGCAACGTACGATACTTTTTCAGCCACTGGACCCTGCCTCCGTCTGAGCCAATTCCAGGGTAGGCAGGCTATTAAACAGAAAAGATGACTCTTCCCAAGGCTCCCACCTATAACTACGGACTTCCTAACGTTGCCATTGATCGCCATGTCTCAGTTTAAGAATTTTAACCTGATTTTCTTTTAGAGTACACACAAAATGCGCTATCGATCGAGGTTCTCCTGAACCTTATGATTGACTAAACTATGTTAAACTATCATTCACACGGAACCTTTCCCCTCTCCGTCCTTCAAAGTTCTCATTTGAATATTTGCTATTACCACCAAGATTTGCACTGATGGCCACTTCACCCGGGCTCGCGCCCAAAGTTCTATAGTGACCGTTGTACCCTCATACACATCGTGGCCTGGCATTTTCCCTGACAACTGGGTGTAGGTCACGTGCTTAAGCACCATTCATTTTTGAGGCTAGGTTATTCGGCAGGTGAGTTGTTACACACTCCTTAGCAGATTTTGAATTCCATGACTACTATCATGCTGTCTTAATCTACCAACACCCTTTGTGGGATCTAGGTTAGAGCGTATTTTGGCACCATAACCCATATTTTAGTACATACCACATCGTTAGTTCTGCTTACCAAAAATAGCCCACTTGGAGCTCTTAATTCTGTGGCGCAGCTCAACAAACCAGTCGCACCGTCCTACTTATTTAAAGTTTAAGAATAGGTAAAAGGAGTTGCGCCCCTGAGGCCTCTAATCATTGGCTTTACCTGATAGAACTGACACGCGAGCTCCATCTCTCCTGAGGGAAGCTTCTGAGGGAACCACCTAGTATATGGTTCAATTATTCTTTCGCCCCTATACCCAAGTTAGACGAATGATCTACATGTTAGTATAGCTATGGGACTCCACCAGAATATCCTCTGGCTTTACCCCGCTCAGGCATAGTTCACCGTCTTTCGGGTCTCGACAGGTATGCTCACACTCGAACCCTTCTTAGAAGATCAAGGTTGGTCGGCGGTGTACCCCTTAGGGGAATCCCACCAATCAGCTTCCTTGCACCTTATGATTTTACTCGCCCATTGACTCACACACATGTTAGACTCCTTGGTCCGTGTTTCAAGATGAGTCAAATGGGTAGCCCACAAGCCAGCGTCTAGAGTGCGCAGATGTCGAACCACGCCAGAGGCTCATGCTTCTTGCCACAATCGAGGAAACGGTGTTCTAGGAGTGTATCGAGATCTTTGATTTTGGCCTCCCCCAATCCATACTGGTCCACTCCCTGAGTCGATCGGCGGACTGGATCATGGTTGTTCTATATCCGACTGGGGTGCATCGCTGACCCCTATCCTCTTTTCGATCAAACATTTCAAGAACTCTTTGACTCTCTTTTCAAATTATTTTTCATCACTCCCTTGCATTACTCATTTTCTATCGGTCTCTCGCCAGTATTTAGCCTTCGATAGAATTCACTGCCTGATTTGGGCTGCATTTCTAAACAACTCAACTCATAGACAGTGCCTTGTGATGAGATAGGGTCCAAGAACAATGGGACTCTCACCCTCTCTAGGTCCCCTTTCCAAAGGACTTGGACCTGGTCCGCCATTGAGGATGCTTTTCCGGACTACAATCGGACAACGGAGTCGCCTGATTCTAAGTCTGGGTTGTTCCCGATTTGCTCGCCGTTACTAAGGTAATCCTTTTAAGTTTCGTTTCCGCCACTTATTGATATGCTTAAACTCAGCTGGTAATCCCGATTAACCTGGGGTCGCGGTCGAAGCACCTTAGCATGAAATAGTCCTGGAGTCCGAACGCATGACGGGCTGTAGCTGCAACAACAAAAAGAGTTGAGTTAATACCACCACTTATCGTGATTCCATCAATGTGAACTCACATTTAGTCCAGCCGTGAGCTCGAGATGCACGAAAGGTCAGTATTCGGCCTGCAAGGACAACACACCCCATGATTGAGGCGCAATGCGAAGAGGGAGACGCGATGCGTGATGCCCAGGAAGACGTACCCTAGGCCTAATGTCTTTAGGTACAACTTGTATTCAAAGACTAGATGGTTCATGAAATTTATCTACAATTCACACCAAGTATCATATTTTTCTACGTTCTTCATTGATACAAGAGCTGAGATAACCATTGCTGAGAGTCATTTTTGTTTATAAAAAAAGCTTATTACCCTCAATGCACGCCGCAGATGGGGCACGAGGGGAAGGCTATCAATTTAAGTATTCCTTGGAGCATTCCACATCGAGGTTTGTTAGTTGCTAGATGCGCACGCTGGGCATGCACTCCAGGGATGAAGGGGTGGTGCTCGCACAGAGTGCCGAAGCATCCCGCCCGCGTGGACTCCTCAATTTTTAAACACATTTCCAGGTTATTCTATTATGCAGGTTTTGACAATGATCCTTCCGCAGGTTCACCTATGGAAACCTTGTTATGATTTATCCTTCCTCTAAATGATAAGGCTCAATGGACTTCTCATGATGTTGTAGGAAGCGAACCTCCCTCATCACCGCAATATGAATATTTCATCAGATCATTCAATCGGTGGGAGTGATGAGCGGTATGTACAAAGGGCAGAGAAGTAGTCAACACGAGCTGATAACTCGCACTTACTAGGAATTCCTCTTTAAAGAACAACAATTGCAATGATCTATCCCCATCATGATGAAATTTCAAAGATTACCCGACCTTTTGACCAAGGCTATATACTCGTTAAATATATCAGTGTAGCGCGCGTGCGGCCCAGAACATCTAAGGTCATCACCGACCTGTTATTACCTCAAACTTCTATGGCCTAAAAGGTCGTAGTCCCTTTAAGAAGATGTCCGCAAAGGGATACCTCCGCATAGTTAGTTAGCTGGATGAGGTCTCATTTGGTAATGAAATTAACTCGAAAAATCACTCCACCAACTAAAATGGCCATGCTCCACCACCCATAGAATCAAGAAAGAGCTCTCAGTCTATCAATCCTTACTATATCTAGACTTGGTAAGTTTCGCCGTATTGAGTCAAATTAATCCATAGGCTCCACTCCTAGTGGTGCCCTTTTGTCAATTCCTTTAAGTTTCAGCCTTGAGAAAATACTACCCCCAAAACCCAAAAACTTTTATTTCTCATAAGGTGTCGACGGAGTCCTAAAAGAAACATCCACCGATCCTTGGTCGACATCATTTATGGTTGAGATTAGGACGGTATCTGATCATCTTTAATCCCTCAAATTTCATTCTTGATTAATGAAAAAATCCTTGGCAAATGCTTTTATAGTTGTTCATCTTTCATAAATCCAAGAATTTCACCTCTGAGTATGAAATACGAATGCCCCCGACTGTCCCTATTAATCATTAGTCCGATCTCGAAGGCCAACGTAATAGGACCAAAATCCTATAATGTTATCCCATGTGAATGTATAAAGAGCATAGTGTGACTCCCCGCATCACTACCCATTAAATTCCTCACGTTTTTTGCATGATTCCAAGTATCTCGGGTGCATTCTCATGTTTTACGAGGCTTCAGCAATGCCAATTGATAAAGCCAATGTTCCAATATCTTTGGGAGGTTGAATTATAAGCATGGTTCACATTTATGAGGCTTTGGAGCCTAGTAGCAGCTGCTATACAGAAAAGAAGGCAACACGATAGTGACATCTCATTAGTTGGCATGGCATGCTTGGCCAAATTAGGAAAGACTAGCTTGTTATAGACAATTGTATAGAGTCCTTTTCTTTCATTCATTGTGCCCTTTGACTTTGGTACTTTAAATATATGTTTTAATCCTTCTTGCCAGCATCCACATACTTGTATTATGAAAGAAATATATCAGAAAACTTAGCTCTTTGGCCTCCCAAAAACATTGTCTTCACTTAGCATTTCCCTTAGCTTGTTTGTGTGAATGTTTCATTGATTTTGGGACTGTTTTAGTGAGGACGAGTACTGAGTTTAGCATATCTTTTGAGAGTGTTAAGCTGTCGGCATGCGTCTAAAAGTAGGCCCATGACAATTGGTATCAAAGTAGTGCTTTTAACATGGCATACGACGGTGAAGTGGAGGTTCATGGTGGAGACAATTTGGCCAAGACGAATAGCAAGAGGCAAGATAAGAGTAGAAACAAGGATGAGGCACAAATTCCAGTAAATGAGGCTGTAACAAACATTGAAAATAGCAAAGGATTTGCGCCCGTCTCTCTTAATGAGAGGATCATTAGCACGGAGGCTGGCTTGGTGGTTTTGGGCCATCATTTCAAGATCCTTGAGTCCAACATTAGCACCCTTGAGGTGGCTTCTCTTAAAGGGATGGACAAAGTCAAAGTCGACTTGTCTGAGCAAAATGAAGAGCACAAGGAGGGACTGACCAGCTTGGAACTCAAGCTTACGGAAGCATTATCAAAACTGCACGATGAATTTGAGTCAAAGTTGTTCGATGTAAGGTTGGGGCAGTCCGTTTTGCAAGAAGAAGTTTCTTCTATAAAGCAAAAACTTGAAGCAGCCCGTGTTCATGAAAATCAAAGTTCTGTGGTGTATCATGATGCTCGTATTGAGGCTCCTAAACCCAATGTGTTTAAGGCTGAGAGGAATGTTCAAGACGTTGAGAGATTTATATGCCAACTAAAGTCATACTTTGAGCACGTCAATATTATTGATGGGGCATCAAGGATTCGTATTACCACCATGTACTTTAGTGACATCTCAATATTATGGTGGCGTAGGAAAAAGGTATACATGGAGAGAGTTCTTTGCACTATTGCTTATTGGGATCAGTTTAAAGATGAATTAAAGGAGAAATTTTACCCTCAAAATATTATAGACGAAGCCCAATGGAAATTGAGGGAACTTAAACAAACTTCTTTTATCCACAACTATGTGAGGGTGTTTATGAAGCTCCCGCTTCTTGTGACAAGTTTCAGTAGTGAGGAATTTCTATTTTTCTTCTTCGACGGCCTCCAAAATTGGTCCAAACAAGAGTTGCGAAGGTGTCACATCAAGACCATGGATGAGGGAATTAAAGTGGGGGAATCCTTGAGTGATTTTTATTCCAATTATGCCAAGGCGAAGGATAATCGAAACCAACCCGTTGCTGCCAAGGGTGATGGTGGAGATAGGGGCAAAGAAAAAAATTTTCCCAATAAAAAGCATTAGTTCAAAGGCAAATGAAGCCAACCTTTTTCATTCCACAAGAACTACGAGGAGAAAAAGAAGGGAGTAGCTAACCAGGATAGCAGTTGCTACCTTTGTAGGGACACGACTCACTTTGCAAGATATTTCCCCTATTTGAGTAAGCTTGGGGAAATGATTGCATCAACACGGAAGGAGAAAGCTAGTACGCAAGTCAGGGGTTTCGGGGAGCAAGAAGCACAAGTTGCCGATCCAGAGAACGGAAGGGGAAAAGCTGTGGGTTCGTTCAATCACATGGCTTTGTTTAACCACATGAAACTTGCAGCTCTTGCTGAAAGGAAGCATAGTTTTAGACCACGGGAGTCTTTATTTATTGATACGGAAGTTAATGGACGAGCAGTCCGCATTATGGTGGACACTGGAGTGACGCATAACTTTGTTACGAAAGAAAAGGCTAACGAACTTGGCCTTAAGTTTGTGACCAGTGATTCGATGTTGAAAACAATTTATTGCCTCCCTACCAATGTCAATGGCCTCGCTCCTTGGTGTGTCTCACCTTGGGAGGTTGGAAGGGAGAAATGGATTTTCAGTTGTCCCGATGGATGTCTTTGATACTGTGTTGGGGCTGGACTTTTGGTATGACATTAACGCGTTTATTTTTTTGCATCTCAACCAGCTCACCATTTGTGATTCGGGTGGTTCTTGCATTGTTCCACTTATTCGTGTCACTCAAAATGGCGCTTGTTTGTCGGCCATGCAACTTATTAAAGGTTTTAAGAAAAGGGAACCAACCTTTCTTGCAACATTGATGGAGATTGTGGGATGCCAAGAAACTGAAGTATTGCCTTAATGTGTCCAACGTGTTATTAAAGAGAACAAGGATGTAATACCGGAGGAGCTGCCCTAATGGTTACCTCCACGAAGGGAAGTTAATCACCAAATTGAGATGGTCCCCGGGTCAAAGCCACCAGCCAAGACCCCGTATCGAATGTCGCCTCAGAAACTTGAAGAACTTAGGAAAAAACTCAAGGAGTTGCTGGAATCGGGTCATATCCGTCCATTTAAGGTGCCCTTTAGAGCTTCGATCTTATTTCAAAAGAAGAATGAAGGGACGTTGAGGTAGTGCATTGATTACGGTGCTCTTAACAAGGTCACGGTAAAAAACAAATATCCCATCCCATTGATTGCTGATTTATTTGATCGCTTGGGGAAAGAAAAGTGATGGATTTGAGGAAGGGCTATTAGCAAGTTCGCATAGCTGACGGAGATGAAGCCAAGATGACTTGTGTAACTCATTATGAGTCCTTTGAGTGGCTGGTCCTGCCTTTCTCATTGACCAATGCATCAGCCACATTTTACACCCTAATGAACAAGATTTTCCATCCATACTTGGATCAATTCGTGGTCATATGCCTAGACGGCATTGTTGTTTATAGTAGCTCCATGGAGGAGCATATTAGACACCTTCAACTAGTGTTTGATGTGCTACGAGAAACTGAGCTATTCTTCAAAAGAGATAAGTGCACATTTTCTGAGACAAAGGTGCAATTCTTAGGCCATACGATCAGTCAAGTGCAGATCCGGATGGATAGCAACAAAGTTAAGGTGATCTGGGATTGGGAGTCTCCAACAAAGGTGTCTGAATTAAGGTCCTTCCTTGGCCTTGCCAGTTATTACCGGAGATTCATTTTTGGATACTCTAATATTGCTGATACACACACAAATTTATTGAAGAAGAACTATGTTTGGGAGTGGAATAGTTCGTGTCAAGAGGCATTCAAAAACCTTAAGGCAGCCATCATCAAAGAATCGGTTTTGGCTTTACCAGATTTCACAAAACTGTTTGAGGTGCAAACGGATGCATCCGATTTTGCTATTAGTGGTGTCCTAATGCAAGAGGGTCATTTGATAGCTTTTGAAAGCAGAAAGTTGAATGATACGGAGCTGCGATACACAGTCTATGAAAGGGAGATGACGGCCATTGTCCATTGCCAAAGGACATAGCGTCATAATTTTTTGGGTGCTCATTTCATTGTTAAGACGGACAACGTAGTGACCAGATACTTTCAATCACAAAATAAAATCTCCCCAAAGCTAGCTCGATGTCAATATTTCTTGGCAGAGTTTGATTACTCATTGGAGTACAAATCGAGGAAAGCAAACATTGTGGCTGACGCATTAAGTCGCTAGGCTATTTTGGCATCCCTTTTGAGTACTACGACCTGTAGTGTGGTGGATACTATCAAAGAAGGGATGGAACATGATCCTGTTGCCAAGAAAATTCTAGCTTTGTTGCGCCAAGGCAAGACCCAAAAGTTTTGGGAAGAGGACGGACTGTTATACACCATCGGAAGGCGAGTGTATGTTCCTAGATGGAGAAATCCTAGGCGCTTGTTGATCAAGGAAAGCCATGACACAATATGGGCTGATCATCCTGGGAAAAAATTCACTATGGTGTTGTTAGAAGCTTCTTATTATTGCCCTCAGATAAGGAACGATATCGAGGTATATTTCCGCACTTGCCTTGATTGTCAATAAGACAAGATGGAGCATAAGGCTCCCGGGGGATTGCTTGAGCTGCTGCCCATCGCGAAGAAACCATCAGACAACGTAACCATGAATTTTATTATATGTTTACCAAACTTGGAAGGTTGTGGCACAATCATGGTGGTCGTAGATCATTTTTCAAAGTATGCAACTATCACGGCTGCCACGTCTAGTTGTAAAGCCAAGGAGGCAGCCCGATTATTTCTAAAAGATGTTGTAAAGCATTGGAGTGTGCCTCGGCACATCATTAGCGACCTAGACCCTCGGTTTATGGGTGAATTTTGGAAGGAGTTGTTCAGCTTATTGGGCTTCAAATTTCACTTTTCAACCAGCTTTCATCCGCAAACCAACGGACAAACGAAGCGGGTAAATGGATTTCTTGAGTGCTACTTGAGGCACTTTGTTAGTGACAACCAAAGAGATTGGGAAAAGTTGCTTGACACGGCCCGATTCTCATACAACTTGCAGTGAAGTGAGGCTAAGGAATGTAGTCCATTTGAACTCGTTATGGGATAGCAGCCAAACACACTGCAATCCTTGCCGGTTAACGCCAGAATGCGGAATTTGGGTGCTTATCATATAGACAAGACTTGGGAGGAACAAGTCGAAATAGCGAGGTCATATCTTGATAAGGCAGCCCGCAAGAGGAAAAAGTTTGCAAATCGCAAGCGTCGTCCGGCTCATTATCAGATTGGAGACAAGGTTATGGTCAAGCTCAATCCGCGACAATTCAAGTCATTAAGAAGTGTCAATAAAAGTCTAATTCGACGCTATGCGGGTCCTTTTGAGATTGTTTCCAAGGTGGAAGAATCTCATACAAGTTGGATATGTTGTCCCATTTAAAGATTTATCCCGTCTTCCACGCAAGTTAATTGAAACCATATTTTGAAGACAAGGAAGACATAAAGCGGGGCAGGTCAAGTCATGCTTAAATCTTCATGACGCCCACTGCCACGGATAGAAAAATTGAGGAACTCATCGATCACCAATTGGTTTGGGTCAAGGGTTGGGGAAATTCAAGTGCGCAATTCTTAGTCCATTGGAAGAGCCAATCGACGGAGGAGGCATCGTGGGAAAAATATGAAGACTTGTGGAAATTTAAGGACAAAGTGCACAAGTACTAAGAGTTATGTCATGCTGCGATCATTTCCAAATCAGGTGGGCAGAATGTGACTCACCGTATCACCACCTATTTAATTCCTCATATTTTGGGCATGGTTTTGAGCATCTCGAGTGCGTTTTTGAGCTTAACGGGGCTTCGGCAATGCCAATTGATGAAGCCAATGTTCCACCATCTTTTGGAGGTCAAATTACAAGCATAGTTCATATTTATGAGGCTTTAAAGACTAGTAGCAGCTACAGGACATAAAAGGCAACACGATAGTGACATCTCATTAGTTGGAATGGCATGCATGGCTAAATTAGGAAAGTTGGACTAGCTTGTTGTAGACAATTGTATAGAGTCCTTTTCTTGTATTTATTATGCCCTTTGACTTTTGGACTTTAAATATATGTTGTAAGCCCTCTTGGGAAGCACCCACATACTTGTGTTGTTAAAGAAATATAGCAGAAAACTTGGCTCTTGGGCCTCCAAAAAATGTTATCTTCCCTTAGCTTTTCCCATAGCTTGTTTGTGTGAATGTTTCATAGCTTCTTGGGACTGTTTTAGGGAGGGTAAGGACTGAGTTTAGCATAGCTTTTGAGAGTTTTAAGGTACTCGCATGCGTCTAAAAGTAGGCCCGTGACAGTAGGTTTGCTTTGAGCATTTCAATTTCTTCAAAGTAACAGCGCCGGAAGCACGACCCAGACAGTGAAGGCCAGGAGTGCATCACCAACAGAAGGGATGATACGACCGGTGCACACCATAGGTGGACTGGACGGCCCATTCCAAAGTTCAACTATGAGCTTTTTAACTGCAACATTTTAAATATACGCTATTGTAGTTGCAATTACTGCGGCTGCTGGCACCAGACTTGCCCTTCAATGGATCCTCATTGAGGGATTTAAATTGTACTCATTCCAATTACCAAACTTAGTTAGCCCGGTATTGTTATTTAGTACTACCTCCCCGTGTCAAGATTGGGTAATTTGAGCGCCTACTTCCTTCCTTGGATATGGTAGCCATTTCTCGAGTTTCCTCTCCAAAATCGAACCCTAATTCTCCGTAACCCGTCACCACCATGGTAGGTGAGATAGGGGAAATTTCTATTTCAGAACACCACTTCTTGGCAGTCGTAGCACACTACACAACTTCAGCCACAACACACACTATATAGTCTAAGTGAAATTGACTAAGGCTGCAGAAATGTAAAGTACTCAAACAGATTTACAGGAAATAAGTTCTCAACCTTTTATTATCTCTCAGAATAAAAAAGGACAATGTCACATGAATTGTACAAGTCATACAACACTCTGTGCCTTTTACAATATCCAGCAACACCATATATAGGTTTCACATGGGCAGTTACAGCAGTTACAACCTATGACACCTGGTAGGATGTCATTGGACATGGCTATCTGTGTATCATATGACTCAGCAACCTAATCTAATTATTCAAAAATACATTCTGAAAATCACATTCAAAATTCAAACTTAGCAAATGCCCCATATGACAAGCACATGGGCAGTCTTGCTTCTTTAGCCAATTTTACCACTGTGCACCTTGACATGGCCTTGTCAGCCATCATGTGTTAGA
Source organism: Capsicum annuum (assembly GCF_002878395.1). NCBI lineage: Eukaryota > Viridiplantae > Streptophyta > Magnoliopsida > Solanales > Solanaceae > Capsicum > Capsicum annuum. The sequence goes on from NC_061120.1 coordinate 441,497, forward strand.
TTGGGGGTCTAACAAAACACCTCTACTAGATGAACCAGACGCCCTCATTGAGGTTGTTTTGAGGTAGTCCTTAATTTTCTTGTTGAAATGCCACAAGTTTTGAGCCTTCTCCCAAATAGCATCTTCTTCGCTTGATCCCTTCCATTAAATTAGGAATTATCTTGGTATCTTTTTTGTTGTTCCTCATGATTTGATGATGAAGTATCTTCACCATCTTGGTTTTGTACTATATAACAATCAAAGGAGGAGGACTTTTGGATTTGAACCTGCCCAGGTCTTCAGTATCTTCATTATACCTTTTCAAAAAACTGACATAAAAGGTAGGGTAAATCTTCAACCTTTCTGGCAAGTCCTGCTCATAAGAAACTTTGTAATTTTCTCAATGACTTTGAACGGGTCATCGTACCTTGGGATCAGTCCCTTATACCTCTTTTTAGCTATAATTTGTTTCTAGATTTATGAAGTGAGATTTAGAAGCACTTTGTCTCCCACACTGATCTCTACTGCACGTCTATACTGATCAACATATTTCTTCATGCATTTCTAGGCCTTTCTTAAGTTGTCTTGTGCCTCAACAAGAATCCCATGCTTGTTTTTTGTATATTTATAAGCAGCATAGTAAATTCCTTCACTCTTGACCGTTACCACCTCCAATAGTGCCACAGGCTGAATGCCAAAGACAAGTTCAAATGACTCTTTTCTTTTGCCGATAACCTATGCAAATAGTAGCAAAACTATGTTATATCCAACAAGTCTGCCTAATTTAGTTGGCTTATCATCACATAGTGCCTTAAGTATTCTTCTAGAAAATGGTTTATCCTCTTGGTTTGTCCATCAGTTTGAGGACGATTTTCTATGGAAAACTTTAGATCAGTCCCCATCATGTTAAATAATGTATTCAAGAACCGACCATTGAACCACGCATCTCTATCACTCACGATATCACTTGGCAAACCAAAGTGCTTGACCATATTCTTATAGAATAACCCTGCAGCAATTTTTGACGAACAAGTGATTAGGGCAGCAATAAAAATAGCATACTTTAAGAACCTATCCACCACCACTATTATGGATGAATTGCCATCTACCTTAGGAAACCCAGAAATGAAGTCCATAGAAATAGATAACCATGGCCTTTCAGGAATAGGCAGAGGCTGCAATAATCCCGCCTCCTTCATTCGTTCAGTCTTGTCCCTTTGACACAGGTCATAAGTCTTCATGTACGCCTCAATGTCATCTTCCATATTTGGCGAAAAATATACATGGGACAATAAGGCTAGCATCCATTCAACACCTAGATGACTAGCCCAAGGAGTGTTATGCACCTCTTTCATCATGTCTTTACGCAGTCCACTACCCTGAGTTACCACGATTCTCCCTCTAAAGTAAAGTAGATCGTCCCCAATCCAATACCTCCGAATGATCCCATCTTTCATTTGATCCATCCACTTGACATAGAGTGGGTCATTAGCAGCACAAAATTTAATTCTGTCCAAAAAATAAAATTCAAGTCTAACAATTGAGTATTCTACAGTAAATACCTCTTTACGACATAATATATCTGCAACTTGGTTGTGCCTTCCTGCTTTGTGTTCCTACATGAAGTCATATTCGACTAGGAAATCCTGTTATCGGGCCTGCTTTGGACTCAGCTTCTTCAGTGTCTTAAAGAACATGTTCGCAATATTGTCTGTCCGTACCACAAACCGAGTAGCCAGCAAGTATACCCTCCAAGTTTGTAAACAATGCACTATCGTTACCATTTCATTTTCATGGGTTGAATATCTTTGCTCAGGATCACTCTTTTTCGATTTTCAAAGGCCATAGATGTCCTTCTTATACCAACATGCCTCCAACTACCTTGTCTGATGCATCAGTATGCACTTTAAAAGGTAACTCAAAGTCTGACAGCTTCAATATGGGCTATGAAGCAATAACTTCCTTCAACATCTGAAATGCTGCATCCCACTTCTCCGACCACACCCATTTGACATCTTTCTTCAGAAAATCTATCAAGGCCGCAGCTTTCTTATAGCAATGAACTTGCGATAGTAGTTAACCAGCCCTAAGAATAATCTCAATCCTTTGACTCCACTAGGCGTCTGCTATTCGACTATCGCTTGCACCTTTTTCAGATCCATCCTCACTTGTTTTTGACTAACCAGACGCCCAAGGAACTTTACTTTCATTTTAGCGAACTCACATTTTTTCATCTTGACATAAAGTTTGTACTCCCTCAATCGGGACAATACAAACTTTAAATGTTCCAAATGTTCATCAAGGGAGCAACTATGAATAACTATGTCATCTAACTACACCATAACAAAATCATCTAGGTAATCAAACAACACATCATTAATCAAGTTACAAAAAGTCGTCGGGGAATTTGTCAACCCAAAGGGCGTAATAAGAAACTCATATGAGCCATATTCGTCACATACATGGTTTTAGAGTCATCACCCTTTGCTATTCAAACCTGCCAATACCCTAATCGTAGATCAAGTTTAGTGAACCAGCATGTGCTGCTTAGCTTGTTCGTGAGATCCTGCACTAGTGGGACTGGATACTTGTTCTTCAAAGTCACTTTATTGAATGCCTGTAGTCCACACACATCCACATTGAACTATTTTGATTTTTTTTAGAACAAAATAGGAGCACCATAAGGAGCCTTGGATGGCTGAATCAAGTCCTCATCTAGCAATTCATTCAATTGTTTCCGCAGTTCAACCAACTCTTTAGGGGTCATTCTATGAGGAATCTGTGCAGGGGCAATAGAACCGGGCAGCAACTCTATCTTATGATCAATTTCCCTTCTTAGCTGTAATTCTTTATGTAATTCGGGAGGCATTATATCAGTATATTGCCTTAGTGGTTCAGCAGCACAATCTGGTACCCCCACCTTCACATCTGGCTTTACTTTATCATGGCAGCAAGGAAAGTTTCATCACCTTTCTTCAATCCTTTTCAACCAAAATAGCAAAAATTATAGGGTCCTTATTCTTCACTTTCTTTGCTTCTCCATAAGGATGAGTAGCCTGGATGAAACTTGGATTGGCTTCGTCCATTATCATCACTCCATCTAAGTGAGGAAAAGGAATAAACCAAAATTTTCTAAGAAAGTCTATCCCTAGAATGACTTCATAATCACCCAATGGAATAGCCATCAAGTTATGCTTCCCCGTAAAACTTCCAATCAACATATGCACATCATAAGTCATGCCTATAATGGCTTGTTCCTTGGAATTCATCATCTGGACAAAGGATGGACTTTTCTTTAACTTCAGTCCATATTTTGCCGCAACTTTGGCATCCACAAAGTATGAGTAGCTACGGTATCTACCATTGCTATCATACGATTGCCATCAACTTTTATCTCTATTTGAATTAGATTAGCGAATAACTTTGAGGAGTCACCCACAACATTCAACAAACGTATTTGATTTAGTGACAAATCCAAAGGATTTGCCAAAGTAGTGACAGCTTCTTCACCTCCACCTTGATTCATATTTCCAACAAATATAGCATTTACTCTTTCATTGTTGGAATAACTCTTGGCCAAATACGGTCCACCACAAGTCCAACAGCCCTTTGTATTGCCATCTTTCCCCTTGTTTTTCGTGTTTCTAGCATTCATTGGGGCTTTTCCCTTATCACCTTTGTCGTTTCGTCCATCCTAATTCCCTTTCCCTTTCTTCTCAGCCTTTTTCTTCAAATTTAAAGAAGTGGGAATGTCAAAATTAGAACGATTTGAGCAAAAATCCACCAACGAGTCAGCAACAGAAATTGCACTAGGCAAGTCTTTCACATTTTGCCTTCTTAGTTCGTTTTGGGACTATGCTTGCATCCGTGAAATGAAGTTAAGTAACTTTTCTTCATCAAACATGTTCTAGATGTCCAACATTAAAGAATAAAATTCCTTGATATAGTAATGAATCGTTCCATTCTGCCTAAGCCTTTTTAACTTGTCTCTAGCAATCCGTGAGGCATTGCTAGAAAGGAATTGGTCCCTTATTTCCTTCTTCAAATTTTACCAAGTATCAATTTTGGGTTGGCTAGCACTCTCATCATTTGCATTCCGAGTCCTCCACCATAATTTTGCATCACCTGTCTAGTACATTGTGGTGATGTTCAACTTATCCATCTCAACAACTCGGGCAGTAGAGAAATACCGCTCCATGTCCCAAAGGAAATTTTCCAATTCCTTGTCACTTCTAGCACCACCAAAAGGTTTGAGATCAAGAATTTTAACTTTAGAACTTCCTTCATGAGATTTCCCAGACACAGCCACTGCATGTCGCAGCACCAAAAGTTTTGCCTATAATTTTCTACCACCTTGCCTTGGTCCTGCACTTGCAACTTTAAGGCCCCGCGTGTATTCAGAAACCCTACACTTTGTTCATCATACCGGGCATGCAACAGTGCCAGTTCTTCTTTCAAGGCTTTGATCTGAGTTATCAAATCCACCACGCCTTCAGATTGTTTGAGTTCATCAGTAATGCCAATAAAGTTTTGAACTCGTGTAACATCTTCATTTAATTTAATGACAGTTATCATTTTCGTACAGTAATGCTCTGATACCAGTTGAGACAGGGTCATTTTCTTTTTTGCAACACCACTATTTGGCAGTCGTACCACACTGTACAACTTCAGCCACACACAATACTGCACAGTCTAAGCAAAATAGACAAAGGTTGCAGAAACGTAAAGCACTCAACAAATTTATAGAAAACAAGTTCACAACCTTTTATTATCTCTCAAAATCAAAAAGGATAATGTCACGCAAATTATACAAAGGCATACAACACTCTCTGCCTTTCATAATTTCCAGCAACACTATATATAGGCAGCACATGGGCAGTAGCAGCAATTACATCCAACGACACCTGGCAGCATGTCATTGGACATGGCTTCCTGCTTATCACATTACTCAACAACCTAATCTAAGCATTCAAATACATTCTGAAAATAATACATGTTTACAAAATTTAAACTTAGCAACTGCCCCATGTGACTACCACATGTGCAGCCTTGCCACTTTAGCCAATTTTGACAATGTTCAATACTTAGCCAATTTCTAGCTTTCCAACACTTGATCACTTCGTCTTTGTCTTGTCATGATTCTCAGCCATGCCCTGCCTTGCCAACATCATGTATTGCCATGCCAGTTTCATGTCATTGCCTACACCTTCACCATGCCACTATCCACGCTATGCTATTGTCTGGGCCATGTCACTGCATAGGCCACGCTACTGCCTATGTTGTGATACTGTTTTGACCATGCTAGTGCCCACGGCTATTCCCATACCTATGATATGCCATCGCCAGTGTTGATGCCATGCCAGTGTTGTGCCATGCTCATGTCACTATCTACACGTATGCCTACATAGGTTTCATGCACCTATTATCACCTCATGTCCCTAAGGGTTCTTTACTATTGCTCCAGTGCCTTGGCCATCAATAGGTTCCTGCTCTCTCCTAGCCACCACAACATTAAATCACTTGTCTTAGCATATGTCAAGGCCAATGTGCACCTTGACATGGTTTTTGTCTGTCACTATGTCGTAGACTGGGGGTCTAACATTAGGTTACTATAGGTCCTTCGAATCTTGGCGATGGCTGTGGCATTGCCCATGTCGGCATTGTATGCCACCAATTTTATCGGACGTCAGATCCAGGTCATTGGACATATCTCTAGGATTTCACTGAACTATGACTTAAACCTCTAATTGCGACATGCCTTCATACACTGATGTTAGCCTTGACACATCGCTGGGATCTTAAGCCACACTCAGTATCACAGAAAACCTATAATTGTGATACTGTAGCTTTACATGAAAGGCCAATTGACATCATAGTTAACCACTTGGAATGGAATGCACGTGACGCTTGAAAAACAAGCGGCAAACTCGGTGAGTCTATGTCACGTCATACTCAAGGTGAGGTGAACTCAAAACACTTAGTGGGAGATTTTAAGTACGGATGCACAAACCTCCTTTGAAGATGAACGGAAAGATGATTGGATTGGATGGAGAGGGAGGAACTAGAGTGACAAAGGGGTGAATCTCAGTGGATCATGGCAGCAAGGCCACTCTTTCACTTACAATACCCCATCACATATTTAAGTCATCTGCAAAGGATTCTTCCTGCCACTCGATGGAAATTATACTTAAAGGCGGCTACCAAAACCCTTTCACTGCGATGGCTTAGCCAACGACACATTTCCTTAGGTGTCAAGGCCCCTACTGTGGGTCCGCAAGTGGACGGCGAGTACATGCATCACTTCTAACCTGGATACTAACTTAGAGACATTTAGTCATAATCCAGCACACGATAGTTTTACGCCACTGGCTTTTAAACCAAGAGCAATAACGAATTATGCAAATCAATGGTTCCTCTCATACTAGGTTGAATTACTATTGAGACACTATCATCAGTAAGGTAAAACTCACCTGTCTCATAATGGTCTAAACCCAGCTCATATTCCCTATTGGTGGGTGAACAAGCTAACACTTTGTTAATTTTGCTTCACAATGATAGTAAAAATCGACATCAAAGGATCAAAAAGCAATGTCGCTATGAACGTTTGGCTTTCATAAGCCAGTTATCCATGTGGTAACTTTTCTAACACCTCTAGCTTCAAATTCCAAAGGTCTAAAGGATTCTTAGGCCACGCTTTCATGATTAATATTCATACTAGAAATTAGAATCAAATAAGTTTCTACCCTTCTGTTTCACGCGAGATTTTTGTTCTCGTTGAAATCATCATATGACACCTATGTTATCATTTAACAGATGTGCCACCCCATCCAAATTCCATACCTGAAAATTTCTTTCGCTCAGATCAGCCCACAGTGTGAACCTTGGGTCCAAAAATAAGGGCAGTGCCCCTCTTTCAATTAATGAAATAAGTAAAATAACGTTAAAAGTAGTTGTATTTCACTTTTTCCTTTCGGCTCCCACTTATACTACACCTCTCAAGTTATTTCACAAAGTCGAACTGGAGTCAAGCTCAACAGGGTCTTTTTTCTCCATTGATTCTGCCAAGCCTGTTCTCTTGGTTGTGGTTTCACTTGAGAGTAGATAGGGACAGTAGGAATATCATCAATCCATTCATGTACGTTACTAATTAGAAGACGAAGCATTTGGCTACCTTAACAGAGTCGTAGTTACTCCCGCTATTTACCCACGCTTGGTTGAATTTTTTCACTTTGACATTTAGAGCACTCGGAAGAAACCACATTACATGAACATCCGTTGGGACCATAACAATGTTTTTTTTAATTAAACAGTTGGATTTTCCTTGTTCATTCCAGTTCTGAGTATGATGTTTGATGCGAGGGGGAGGCCCCTGAAGGAACCATTCCTAGTCCGTCCCCTGGTTGGCACGAGGTATGGTTCATATGAGTTTCTTGTTATGCCGTTTGGGTAGACAAATGCCCCGACAAATTTCTGCAACTTAATTAATGAAGTGTTTTTTTATTACCATACATGATTTTGTGGTGGTATATAAAGATAACATAGTCATTTTTAGTTGCTCCCTTGATAAACATTTGGAACATTTAAAGTTTGTATTGTCCCATTAGAGGAAGTACAAACTTTTTGTAAAGATGGAAAAATGTTAGTTTGCTGCAAAGGAAGTGAACTTTCTTGGGTATTTGGTCAGTCGAAACCAAGTGACGATGGATCAAAAGAAGGTGCAAGCAATTGTTGAATAGAAGACGCCTAGCGGGGTCAAAGAATTGAGATCATTCTTGGGTTTGGCTAACCATTGCTAGTTCATTGCAGGTTACTCTTAGAAAGTTGTGGCTTTGACAGATTAGCTGAAGAAAGATGTCAAGTGGGTGTGGTCTGAAAAAGTGCGATGCAACATTTCAGACGTTGAAGGAAGTTATTCCTTCAGAACCCATATTGAAGCTGACAAACTTTGAGTTACCTTTTAAAGCATAAACTGATGAGTTGGACAAGGTTGTTGGGGGCGTGTTGGTGCAAGAAGGCCATCCTGTGGCCTTTAAAAGTCAAAAATTGAGTGATACTGAGCAAAGATATTTGACCCATGAAAAAAAATGGAAACAGTAGTGCATTGTTTATTCCTAACACTGGGTTTTTTTAAGCATATATAAGGGGGGTAGAGGTGTTGAATGCATTTTGAGGCGACTTTCGCTAGTTGCCGTAGGCGCTCACTAGCATGATGGTGTGCAGTGTGGGCACATAGCAGCATGCATGTCTAGTTCGTGCGAGCCACCAGTGCTCACGAGACCACATCGACCGCACTTTATTGTAAGCTCGTGTCGGCTATCGGTGGTGTCGTCCACATGGTACTGTTGGTGCTTGTTTTCGAATGAGGAGGTGTTTTTGTGCATGTGGCAAGTCCTAGATGCTGCTCTTGGGGAAATCTCCAGAAGCTATACGCATGGGGCTGAATCAAATCCGCGTCGAGCACCGATAGTGGACATGAGCGGAGCCCATGCACAAGCCTCAGTGGTCCTTCATATCCTCTACTCCCCCCAAGGGTGGGCTATCGTGTCAAGCAGGACTTGCTTTAGCCTTGCAACATCCGCACGAGCAGCAGTGCACAACATCTATTGTTAGGCGTTGGGGTCGATGCTGGTCGTGCATAGAATTTCTTTTCATTTAACAAACTAATGGGGGGAAGAAATCGTCAGATACAATAGGCTATGAATAATCTTTTTCTACACTTGTTGACTAAATGATTGATATCTCTTTTTTAATCACTAATTTTCAAAGTTAAATTAAATTATATTGATTTAATCTTTTAAATTGAAATTTAGATATTCAAAAAAATATATGAAAAGTATTATAAATTATAATTTTTCTTATTTGAATTTGATTAAGAAATACATCTTTAATATGTTATTTAAAATTTTTATTGTTTGACCCTAAAAATGAAAAAATGCAACTAAAAAGGAATGGGGAGACTACATGTTTAAAGAATTGATCAAAGTTAATACAATTTAATTTTCGAAAAGTGTGATGAGTAAAACAAATAGATATATGTTCAGATTTTGATTGATAAAATTACCTTATACATATACTAGTGGAAGTAATAAGCACCACATAAATTATTTGAGTGTAAAATGACCTCAAACAACACAATTATAACTAGTTCTTTTATTAGTTTCCTTCGAACAGGAAAATACTAAAACTGTACAAGTGTTAAAACTTGAAACACAACCATTAACAATTGAGTCAAAAAATACAATCAACATATTTATGAAATTCGTCTATATATGAGTAAGATATAATTAATACAATCAATTATGATTTCAAAATTGTTTTCTTGTTTTTCTTTATTACAACAGAACTAGTAAAATGAGTTTAAAAAATAAAAAATTGTATATTACAATATTTGATAGTGATTCACAAAATCTTGAAATTTCTACTGCTATATCTAGATAAACAGTGCAAGTCTAGTTGGGTCAATTTGGTCATGTCATTTAGCTAAGTACGGGAGAGAGAATAGAGAGCAGATGATGGGACTGTATCTGGTTTAGCCAAGAAATGTACCGTACATAAACCACCAAATACTCATTTCTAATAGGCTCTTTGGGATACCAATAGTTTTACTTGTAAATAGCGCATAATGATTACTCATTAGAAATAAATAAATAAATAACAACAACAACAAATTCAGTGTATTTTCATATAGTGAGGTCTGGAAGGGTAAGATGTATGCAATTCATATCTCTATCTCTAAAAAAGTAGAAAGGTTATTTCCGATAGACCGCGGCTCGAGAAAAATAAATAAATAAACAAATAAATAAAAGTCATCTACTATAAATCAAAAACCATAGAAATCAAAAGATTTCCTACTGTTCTTCTTTGACAAGAGACAAATTTATATACCACATTTTTATTCAGTTCAGTACAAGTACTAGTTATATACTCTCACCATCCTAAATTTCTTGTTACAAATTGAGATAACACATTGATTAAGAAAAATAATTAACAACATGGCTAATTTACCTTAGTCCCCCTATTTAATTTTTATTTATTTTTCTGAATTTTCATAAATAATATTTTCTTAATGAAAATTATCATTTACAAATTACATGACTCTTTTGTGAGTGCATTGGCTCAGTCTTACGTCAAAACATGCAGTTCTATTCCGTACATGTCTAGTATGATTCTCTGAAAAATTCATGTTTACTCCTGTCACTAGGATTTTTTTAAGCATATATAAGGGGGTAGAAGTGTTGAACGCACTTCAAGGCAACTGTCTCTAGTTGGCATAGGCGCTCACTGGGCATGTCGGCGTACAGTATGGGCACATGATAGAATATGTGGCTAGTCCATACGAGCCATCGTTACCCGCAAAACAATGTCGATCACCCTTCATTGTGCTCTCATGTCGGCGATCGGTGGTGTCATCCACGAAGGGGCTGTTGGCACTCGATTTTGTACGAGGCGGCACTTTTGTGCGTGTGGTGAGTTCTGGATTCTGGGGAGGGAGTCGAATCTGCGTCGAGCATCGGCGACCGATATGGGCGGCATCCGTGCACTAGCCTCGGCGCGCCTTCATCTTCTCTTCTCCTCTCAAAGGTGAGCCATCGTGTCAAGCGGGACTTGTTTTAGCCTTGCAACATTCTCATGGGCAGCAGCGCATGACATCTATTGCTAGATATTTGGGCTGGTGCTGGGCATGAATTGATAAAGCATTTGGATGCACAATGCGTGAGTTGTGTTCGGCACGTGCGGTTAGGTTGGATGCTTGTTCAAGCAGTGACGTCCTAATACACCCGCTATCTATGTCATGGGGTAAGCACAATTTAGGTTTGCTCGAAGTTGGTTTCTTGGGCTACATACCTAAGTGCTAGAGTGGGATATTGTAAGTGGCAGAGTGGCCTTATTGTCACGATCCACTGAGATTCAACCCTTTGTTACTCCAGTTCGTCCCTCCCCCTCCAATTCAATCATTTTTTGCCTATCTCCAAAGGAGGTTTGTGCATTCATATTTGAAAAATCCCACTAAGTATTGTAAGTTCACCTCTCCCTCAAAAATATCGTGGCATAGCCTCACCTGAGTTCTCCACTTATTTCAAGTGTCGCGTGCATTCATTTCAAACAGTTAAGTATGATATCAGGTAGCCTTTCGTGAAAAACTATGGCATCATAATTAGAGGTATTCCGCGACTCGAAGTGAGGCTCAAGAGCTCAGCGATGTATCGATGTTAATGTCGGTGCGTGGAGGCATGTCGCGACTAGAGGTTTTTGTGACCACCTAGTAAAATCCTAGAGACATGTCTAATGACCTGTACTCCAACATCCGGCGAAATCAGCAGCACACAACACCGACCTGAGCAACGCCACAGCCGATGTATAATGCCGAAGGACCTATAGTGGCCTACTGTTAGACCCCAGACTAAGACATGATGGCTGATAAGCCATTTCATGGTGTACATTAGCCTTAACATGTGCTAAGGCAAGCAATGTCATGATGTGGTGGTTATGAGATAGCAGGCAGCTGATGATGGCCAAGGCGCTAGAGTGATGGCAAGATAGCCTTGGACACATAAGGGATAACAGGTTCATGGAACCTATGCGGGCATGCGTCTAGGCAGTGACATAGGCATGACAGAGGACTAGTGTGGCATCGGCATTGACATAGCGCAAGCGATGGCATAGCATAGGAATGGGCATTGGCATGGTCAAGACAGTATCACGGCATATGCAGTGGCGTATCCTAGACACTGACATGGCCGAGACAGCAGTATGGCACGGGCAGTAAAATAGCGCAGGCAGTAAAATGGTGCAGGCATAAGCAACGACATGACATGGTCCTGGCATGATGCCGTCAAGGCAAGGCATAGCTTAGAAGCATGACAAGACAACGACGAAATGGTCAAGTGTTGGAAAGCTGAAAATTGATTAAGTGTTCAACATTGGCAAAATTGGCTAAAGGGGAAAGGTTATCAATGTGCTTATCACATAGAACAGTTACTAAGTTTGAATTTTGAATGTTGTAAACATGTGTAATTTTCAGAATGTATTTGAATACTTAGATCATGTTGCTGAGTCATGTGATAAACAGGCAGTCATGTCCAACGACATGCTTCCAGGTGTCGTTGGTTATAACTGTTGTAACTGCCCATGAGCAGCCTATATATGGTATTGCCTTTGTAAAATTTGTATGACATTGTCCTTTTTTATTCTAAGATATAATTAAAGGTTGGGAACTTATTTCCTAGAAATCTATTGAGTGTTTTACATTTCTGCAGCCTTAGTCAATTTCACTTAGACTGTGCAGTGTATATGTATGGCTGAAGTTATGTAGTGTGGTGTGACTACCAAGTAGTGGAATTGAGAAAAATAATGTGCCCCTGTCTCAACTACCATGGTGGTGTCTTTGTCGAGTCAGATGTCCGTGCACTGACACCTTCACCCCCAAGGAACCATGCGTCAATGCCTCAAACCACTATGTTCACCATAACACCGTGCAGCAAGGAACCACCGACATCGTGCACCAAGGCATCATGGCACCAAGGAACCGTGGCACCGTGCACCATGACACCAAGGCTCCATGGCACCATGCACGCACCCTAGCACCAGGTTACTTTCTGCTTTGAAAATATTTTTCTAATATTTTTATTTTCTTAAATATTTTTTCTATTTTTTATTTATTTTAATTTATTTTTAAAATTTTCAAAAATAATATTTTCTTAATGATAATTATCATTTACAAATTACGTGACTCTTTTGTGAGTGTATTGGCTCAATCTTATGTCAAAATGTGCATTTCTGGTCCGTACATGCCTAGTATGATTCTCTGGCAAATCCATGTCTACTCCTGTGACTAGGATTTTTTAAGCATATATAAGGGGTTTCGAGGTTTTGAAGGCACTAGAAGGCGACTGTTGTTAGTTGGCATAGGCGCTTACTGGGAATGTCGAAATATAGTATGGGCACATGGCAGTATGTATGGCTAGTCCGTGCGAGCCGTGGGTGTCCGCGAAATAACGTCGACCACGCTTCATTGTGCTCTCGTATCGGCTATCGGTGGTGTTGTCCATGATGGGGCTGTTGGCACTTGATATCGAATGAGGCAATGCTTTTGTGAGTGCGACAAGTTCTGGATGCTGCTCTCGGGATAAGCTCCAGGCGCTGCATGCAAAGGGCTAAGTTGAATCCGCGACGAGCGTCCGCGGTCGAAGTGGATGGCTCCCGTGCACTTGCCTCGACACGCCTTCATCTCCTCTACTCCCCCAAGGATGGGCTATTATGTCAAGCGGGACTTGTTTTAACCTTGCAACGTCCGCACGGGCAACAATGCAAAACATCTATTGTTGGGCATTGGGGTCGATGCTGTGCATAGAATTTCTTTTCTTTTAACAAACTAATGGGGGGGAAGAAATCGCCTGACGCAATAGGCTACGAATAATTTTTTTTCTAGACTTGTTGACTAAATGATTGATATCTCTTTTTTAATCACTAATTTTTAAAATTAAATTAAATTATATTAATTTAATTTTATAATTGAAATTTAGATATTCAAAAAATATATGAAAAGTAATATAAATAACAATTTTTCTTATTCCAATTTGATTAAAAAATAAATCTTAAACTTTATTTAAAATTTATATTGTTTGACCCTAAAAATAAAAAAATGCAACTAAAAGGGAATAGGGAGACTACATTTTTAAAGAATTGATCAAAGTTAATACAACTTAATTATCGAAAAGTGTGATGAGTAAAACAAATAGATATATGTTCAGATTTTGATTGATAAAATTACCTTATACATATACTAGTGGAAGTAATATGCACCACATAAATTATTTGAGTGTAAAATGACCTCAAACAACACAATTATAACAAGTTCTTTTATTAATTTCCTACGAACAGGAAAATACTAAAATTGTACAAGTGTTCAAGCTTAAAGCACTACCATTAACAATTGAGTCAAAAAATACAATCAACATATTTATGAAATTCGTCTATATATGTGTAAGATATAATTAACACATTCAATTGTGCTTTCAAAATTGTTTTCTATTTTTTCTTTATAACTACAGGACTAGTAAAATGAGTTTAAAAAATAAAAAATTGTATATGACAATATCTGATAGTGATTCACAAAATCTTGAAATTTTTACTTGCTATATATTGATAAACAGTGCAAATCTAGTTGGGTCAATTTGGTCTTGTCATTTAGCTAAGTACGAGAGAAAATAGAGAGCAGATGATGGGACTGTACTGCTTAGTGGTGCTTATCCAAGAAACGTACCGTACATAAACCACCAAATACGCATTTCTAATAGGCTCTTTAGGATACTAACTGTTTTACTTGTAAATAGTGCACAATTATTACTCATTATAAATAAATAAATAAATAAATAGTCCTCTGCTATAATTCAAAAACCAAAGAAATTAGAAAATTTCCTACTGGTCTTCTTGTACAAGAGACAAATTTATATACCACTTTTTTATTGAGTTCAGTACAAGTACTAGTCATATACTCTCCGTCCAAAATTATCTATCCTTGATTAAGATGACACATTAATTAAGAAAAATAATTAATAACATAGATAGTTTATTATAATTTTCCTATTTTATTTTTATTTATTTTTTTTAATTTTCATAAATAATATTTTCTTAAGGAAAATTATCATTTACAAATTACATGACTCTTTTGTGAGTGCATTTGCTCAGTATTACGTCAAAATGTGCAATTCTAATCCGTACATGTCTAGTATGATTCTCTAAAAAATTCATGTCTCCTCCTGTCACTAGGTTTTTTTAAGCATATGTAAGGGGGGTGAAGGTATTGAACGCACTTCATGGTGACTATCACTATTTGGCATAGGCTCTCACTGGGCATGTCGGCGTGTAGCGTGGGCACATGGCAGCATGCATGGCTTTTGCATGCGAGCCATCGTTACTCGGGAAACAACGTCGATCGCCCTTCATTGTACTTTTGTGTCAGCTATCGGCGGCGGCGTCCATGAAGGGGTCGTTGGCTCTTGATCTCATACGAGGCAGCACTTTTATGCGTGCGGCAAGTTCTGGATATTGCTCTTAGGCAAGCTCCAGGCGTTGCATGCATGGGTACGAGTCGAATCCGCGTCAAGCATCGGTAGCCGAGGTGGGCGACATCCATGCACTAGCCTCGGAGCGTCTTCATCTCTTCTTTTTCCCTCAAAGGTGGGCTATCGTGTCAAGCGGGAGTTGTTTTAACCTTGAAACATCCGCATGGGCAGCAGCGCACGGCATCTATTATTGGGCATTGGGGCCGATACTGGGTGTGTATTGTCGGAGAATTTGGACGCACAGTGCGTGAGTTGTGTTCGGCATGTTCGGTTAGGTTGGATCCCTATTCAAGCAGCGGCGTCTTAACCCGTCCGCCATATATGTCATGGGGTAAGCACAATTTAGGTTTGCTCGAAGTCAGTTTCTTGTGCTGCATACCTAAGTGCCAGAGTGGGGTATTGTAAGTAGCAGAGTGGCCTTGCTACCACGATCCACTGAAATTCACCCTTTTGTCGCTCCAGTTCGTCCCTCCCCCTCCAAACCAATCATTTTTTTGTCTATCTCCAAATGAGGTTTGTCCATCCATCCTTGAAAAATCCTACTAAGTGTTGTGAGTTCACCTTACCCTCGAGCATGACGTGGCATAGCCTCACTCGAGTTCGCTGCTTGTTTTTAAAGTGTCACGTGCATTCATTCCTAACAGTTAAGTATGATATCAAGTAGCCTTTCATGCAAAACTATAACGTCGCAATTAGAGGTGTCCTGCGACGCGGAGTGCGGCTCAAAAGCCCAGCGATGCGTCGAGGCCAATGTCGATGCGTGAAGGCATGTTGCGACTAGAGGTTTTTGTGACCGTCAAGTGAAATCCTAGAGACTTGTCCAATAACCCGTGCTCCAACGTCCGGAGAAATCAGCAGAACACAACACCGACATAAGCAATGCCACAGCTGATGTGTAACGCCGAAGGACCTCCCCAGACTAAGACATGATGGCTGACAAGCTATGTCAAAGTGCACACTAGCCTTGACATGTGCTAAGGAAAGCAATGTCATGATGTGGTGGATATGAGATAGCAAGCAGCTGATGATGACCAAGGCACTGGAGTGATGGCAAGACAGCCTTGGGCACATGAGGCACGACAGATGCATGGCACCTATGCAGGCAGTGACATAGGCATGGCAGAGCACTAGCATGGCATCGACATTGACATGACGCAAGCAATGATATAGCACAGGAGTGGGCATTGGCAAGGACAAGACAGTGTCACGGCATAGGTAGTGCCGTTGCCTAGATAGTGACATGGTCGAGACAGCAATATGGCACGGGCAGTGAAATGGCGCAAGCACAGGCAACGACATGACACGGGAATGGCATGATGTTGTCAAGGCAAGGCATGGCTGAGAAGCATGACAAGACAAAGCCGAAATGGTCCAGTGCTGGAAAGCTATAAATTGACTAAGTGTTGAACATTGGCAAAATTGGCTAAAAGGGAAAGTCTGCCCATGTGCTTATCACATAGAACAATTGCTAAGTTTGAATTTTCAATGCTGTAAACATGTGTGATTTTTAGATTGTACTTGAATACTTACATCATGTTGTTGAGTCATATGATAAGCAGGCAGCCATGTCCAATGATATACTACTAGGTGTCGTTCGGTATAACTACTGTAACGGCCCATGTGCAACCTATATATGGCGTTGTTGGAAATTTTACAAGGCAGTGAGTTTTGAATTGCCTTTATAAAATTCGTGTGACATTATACTTTTTTATTATGAGATATAATAAAGGGTCAGGAACTTGTTCCCTGTAAATCTGTTGAGTGTTCTACGTTTCTGCAGCCTTTGTCTTTCACTTAGACAATGTAGTGTGTATGTGGATAAGTTATTTAGTGTGATATGACTACCAATTAGTGGTGTTAAGAAAACAAAAATGCCCCTGTCTCACCTACCATGGTGGTGTCTTTTTCAGTCGGGTGTCCGTGCACCGACACCTTCACCCCAAAGGCAACAAGCACGAACACCTCAAACCACCATGGGCACCATGACACCGTGCAGCAAGGCACCACCGACACC
>NC_061120.1:458654-481326 GCF_002878395.1 Capsicum annuum
AATTTTCATAAATAATATTTTCTTAAGGAAAATTATCATTTACAAATTACGTGACTCTTTTGTGAGTGTATTGGCTCAGTCTTATGTCAAAAAGTACAGTTCTGGTCTGTACATGCCTTTTATGATTCTCTGGCAAATTCATGTCTACTCCTGTGACTAGAATTTTTTTCAGCATATATAAGGGGGTTAGAGGTGTTGAAGGCACTTTAAGGCGACTGTTGCTAGTTGGCATAGGTGCTCGCTGGGCATGTCAGAGTGCAGTGTGGGCATATGGCAGCATGTATGGCTAGTCCGTTCGAGTCACGGGTTCCAGTGAAATTACGTTGACCGCGCTTCATTGTGCTCTAGTGTCGACTATCGGTGGTGTCA
This sequence comes from Capsicum annuum, assembly GCF_002878395.1. Classification (NCBI taxonomy): domain Eukaryota; kingdom Viridiplantae; phylum Streptophyta; class Magnoliopsida; order Solanales; family Solanaceae; genus Capsicum; species Capsicum annuum. The sequence continues at coordinate 459,024 of NC_061120.1, forward strand.
TCCACACAAGGCTGTTGGCGCTTGATTTCGAATGAGGCGATGCTTTTGTACGTGTGGCGGGTTATGGATGCTGCTCTCGGGGAAAGCTTCAGGCGTTGCACACATGGGACCAAGTTGAATCCGCTCGAGCGCCCGTGACCGATGTGGGTGGCACCCGTGCACTAGCCTCGGCGTGCCTCCATCTTCTCTGCTCCCCCCAAGGGTGGGCTATCGTGTCAAGCGGGACTTGTTTTAGCCTTGCAACATCTGCACGAGCAGTAGCACACAACATCTATTGTTGGGCGTTAGGGCCGATGCTAGTCGAGCATGGAATTTCTTTTCTTTTAACAAACTAATGGGGGAAAAAGAAATCGTCTGATGCAAAAGGCTACGAATAATTTTTTTTCTAGAATTGTTGACTAAATGATTGATATCTATTTTTTAATTACTAATTTTCAAAGTTAAATTAAATTATATTAATTTAATTTTTTAAATAAAAATTTAGATATTCAAAAAATATATGGAAAAGTATTATAAATTACAATTTTTCTTATTCCAATTTGATTAAGAAATAGATCTTAACACGTTATTTAAAATTTATATTGTTTGACCCAAAAAATAAAAAAATGCAACTAAAAAGGAATGGGGAGACTACATTTTGAAGAATTGATCAAAGTTCATACAATTTAATTTTTGAAAAGTGTGATGAGTAAACCAAATCGATATATGTTCAAATTTGATTGATAAAATTACCCAATACATATACTAGTGGAAGTAATAAGCACCACATAAATTATTTAAGTGTAAATTGATCTCAAACAACACAATTATAACTAGTTCTTTTATTAGTTTCCTTTGAACACGAAAATACTAAAACCGTACAAGTGTTCAAACTTGAAGCACTACCATTAACAATTGAATCAAAAAATACAATCAATATATTTATGAAATTCGTCTGTATATGTGTAAGATATAATTAACACAATCAATCATGATTTCAAAATTGTTTTTAATTTTTTATTTATAACAAGAGAACGAGTAAAATGAGTCTAAAAAAAATTGTACATTACAGTATCTGATAGTGATTCACAAAATCTTGAAATTCCTACTGTTATATCTTTGATAAACAATGCAACTCTAGTTGGGTCAGTTTGGTCTTGTCATTTAGCTAAGTACGAGAAAGAGAATAGAGAGCAAATGATGGGACTGTATCTTTTTAGTGGTGATTAGCCAAGAAACGTACCGTACATAAACCACTAAATACTAATTTCTAATAGGCTCTTTGGGATAGTGTTTTACTTGTAAATAGTGCATAATTATTACTCATTATAAATAAATAGTCCTCTACCCTAAATCAAAAACTATAAAAATTAGAAGATTTCCTACTGTTCTTCTTTAACAAGAGACAAATTTATACACCACTTTTTTATTTAGTTCGGTACAAGTACTAGTCGTGTACTCTCTCTGTCCTAAATTATCTGTCTCAAATTGAGATGACACACTGATTAAGAAAAATAATTAATAATATGGATAGTTTACCATGGTCCTCCTATTTAATTTTTATTTATTTTTTTGAATTTTCATAAATAATATTTGAAAAATAATATTTTCTTAATGAAAATTATCATTTTCAAACTACGTGACTCTTTTGTGAGTGTATTTGCTCAGTCTTTCATCAAAACGTGCAGTTCTAGTCCATACATGTCTAGTATGATTCTCTGAAAAATTCATGTCTACTCCTGTCACTAGGATTTTTTAAAGCATACATAAGGGGGTAGAGGTGTTGAACGCACTTTAAGGCGATTGTCGCTAGTTGTCATAGGCGCTCATTGGGCATGTCAACATCTAGTGTGGACACATGACAATATGCATGGCTAGTCCATGCGAGCCATTGTTACCCATGAAACAACGTCGATCGCCCTTTATTGTGCTCTCATGTCGGCTATGAAGGTGTCGTCGACGAAGGAACTGTTGGGCTTGATCTCGTACGAGGCGGCACTTTCGTACGTGCGGCGAGTTCTGGATGCTGCTCTTGGAGAAATCTCTAGGCACTGCAAGCATGTGGATGAGTCAAATCCGCATCGAGCGCCAGCGGCCGATGTAGGCGACGTTCGTGCACTACCCTCGGTGTGCTTTCATCTCCTCTTCTCCCTTCAAGGGTAGGATATCGTGTCAAGAGGGACTTGTTTTAGCCTTGTAACATCCACACAGGAAGCATCGCATGACATCAATTACTTTGTGTTGGGTCCAATGCTGGGCGTGCATTGTAGGATTATTTAGAAGCACAGTGCATGAATTGTGTTTGGCATGTGCGATTAGGTTGGATCCCTGTTCAAGCAGCGACGTCCTAACTTGCTCGCCATCTATGTCATGAGGTAAGCGCAATTTAGGCTTGCTCGAAGTCGGTTTCTTGTGCTGCATACCTAAGTGCCAGAGTGGGGTATTGTAAGTGGCAGAGTGTCCTTTCTACCACGATCCACTTAGATTCAACCCTTTGTCATTCCGGTTCGTCCCTCTCCCTCTAATCCTATTATTTTTTCGTTTATCTCCAAATGAGGTTTGCGGATCCATCCTTGAAAATACCACTAAATGTTGTGAGTTTACCTCACCCTCGAGCATGCCGTGGCACAGCCTCACCCAAGTTCGCTGTTTGTTTTTTAAATATTGTGTCCATTCATTCCGAACAGTTAAGTATGATATCAAGTAGCCTTTCGTGCAAAATTACGACATCGCAATTAAAGGTATTTCACAATGCGGAGTGCGGCTCAAGAGCCCAGTGATGCGTCGAGGCCAACGTCGGTGCGTGGAGGCATGTTGCGTCTAGAGGTTTTAGTGGCCGTCAAGTTAAACCCGAGAGACATATCCAATGACCCGTGCTCCAACGTCCGACGAAATCAACAGCACACAATGCTGACATGAGCAATGCCACAACTGATGTATAATACCGAAGGACCTATAGTGGCCTATTGTTAGACCCCCAGACTAAGACATGATGGCTGACAAGCCATGTCAAGGTGCACATTAGCCTTGACATGTGCTAAGGCAAGCAATGTCATGATGTCGTGTCTATGAGATAGCAGACAGCTGATGATAGCCAAGGCACTGGAGTGATAGTAAGACATCCTTGGGCACATGAGGCATGACAGGTGCATAGCACCTATGCGGGCATGTATACAGGCAGTGACATAGGCATGGTAGAGCACTAGCATGGCATCGGCATTGACATGGCGCAAGCGATGGCATAGCACAGGAATAGACATTAGCATGATCAAGACAGTGTCACAGCATAGGCAGTGACGTGACCTAGACAGTGACATGGCCGAGACAACAATATGGCATGGGCAATGAAATGGCACAGGCGCAGACAACGATATGACACGGGCATGGCATGATGCTGTCAAGGTAAGGCGTGGCTGAGAAGGATGACAAGGCAAAGACAAAATGGTCAAGTGTTGGAAAGCTTGAAATTGACTAACTGTTGAACGTTGGCAAAATTGTCTAAAGGGGAAAGGTTTCCCATGTGCTTGTCACATAGAGCAGTTGCTAAGTTTGAATTTTGAAAATTGTAAATATGTGTAATTTTCAGAATGTATTTAAATACTTAGATATGTTGTAGAGTCATATGATAAGCAAACAGCCATGTCCAATGACATGCTGCCAGGTGTCGTTAGTTATAATTGTTGTAACTGCCCATGTGCAGCCTATATATGTTGTTGCTGGAAATTGTACAAGGCAGTGAGTGTTGAATTACCTTTGTAAAATTCATGTAATATTATTCTTTTTTATTATGAGATATAATAAAATGTTGGAAACTTGTTTTCCATAAATCTATTGAGTGTTTTATGTTTCTGTAGCCTTAGTCTATTTCACTTACATTGTGCAGTGTGTGTGTGGCTGAAGTTGTGTAGTGTGGTGTGACTGCCAAGCAGCGGTGTTGAGAAAAAAAAAATCCCTTGTGTCACCTACCATGGTGGTGTCTTTGTCGAGTCAGGTGTCCGTGCATCGACACCTTCACCCCAAGGCACCATGTGCCAACGCCTCAAACCACCATAGGCACCATGACACCGTGCAATAAGGCACCACCAACACAGTGCACTAGAGCACCATGGACACCATGCACCGAGGAACCATGGACACCGTGCACCAAGGCACCATGGCATCAAGGAACCATGGAGCCGTGGCACCAAAGCTCCGTGCACCATGTCACCAAGGCACCATGGCACCAAGTCAACAGGTTACTTCAAGCGTTGGTAATATTTTCCTAATGTTTTAATTTTTTAAAAATATTTTTTCTATTTTTTATTTATTTTAATTTATTTTTTGAATTTTCATAAATAATATTTTCTTAATGAAAATTATCATTTACAAATTACATAACTCTTTTGTGAGTGTATTGGCTCAGTCTTATGTCAAAACGTGCAGTTTTGGTCCGTACATACCTAGTATGATTCTCTGGCAAATTCATGTTTACTCCTTTGACTAGGATTTTTTTTAATCATATATAAGGGGGTTAGAGGTATTGAAGACACTTCAAGGCGATTGTTGCTAGTTGGCATAGACGCTCACTGGATATGTCGGCGTGCAATGTGGACACATGACAACATATTTGGCTAGTCCGTGGGAGCCACGGGTGCCCACGAAACAATATCGACCGGGCTTCATTGTGCTCTCGTGTCGGCTATTGGTGGTGTCGTCCACGACAGGGCTGTTGGCGCTTGATTTCAAACGTGGCGATGCTTTTGTTCATGCGGCGAGTTCTGGATGCTTCTCTCAAGGTAAGCCCCATACGCTGCATGCATACGGCCGAGTTGAATCCACGTCGAGTGCCCACGGCTGATGCGGATGGCGCCCGTACACTAGCCTCGGCACGGCTACGAATAATTTTTTTTCTAGACTTGTTGACTAAATGATTGATATCTATTTTTTAATAACTAATTTTCAAAGTTAAATTAAATTATATTAATTTAATTTTTTAAATTAAAATTTAGATATTCAAAAAATATATGAAAATTATTATAAATTACAATTTTTCTTATTTCAATGTGATTAAGAAATACATCTTAACATGTTATTTAAAATTTATATTGTTTGACCCTAAAAATAAAAAAAATGCAACTAAAAAGGAATAGAGAGACTACATTTTAACGAATTGATCAAAGTTCATACAATTTAATTTTCAAAAAGTGTGATGAATAAAATAAATAGACATATTTTTAAATTTTGATGGAGAAAATTACCTAATACATATACTAGTGGAAGTAATAAGCACCACATAAATTATTTGAGTGTAACCTGACCTCAAACATTAAGCACCCCATAAATTATTTGAGTATAAACTGGCCTCAAACAATACAATTATAACTAGTTCTTTTATTAGTTTCCTTTGAACAGGAAAATACTAAAACTGTACAAGTGTTCAAACTTGAAGCACAACCACTAACAATTGAGTCAAAAAATACAATCAACATATTTATGAAATTCGTCTATATATGAGTAAGATATAATTAACACAATCAATTATGATTTCAAAATTGTTTTCTATTTATTCATTATAACAACAGAAATAGTAAAATAAGTTTAAAAAATAAAAATGTGTACATTGCAATATCTGGCAGTGATTCACAAAATCTAGAAATTTCTACTGCTACATCTTGATAAACAGTGCAAGTCTAGTTGGGTCAGTTTGGTCATGTCATTTAGCTAAGTATGAGAGAGAGAATAGAGTGTAGATGATGGGACTGTATCTGCTTAGTGGTGCTTAGCCAAGAAACGTACCATACATAAACCACCAAATACTCATTTCTAATAGGCTCTTTGGGATACGAACTATTTTACTTGTAAATAGTGCATAATTATTACTCATTATAAATAAATAAATGAATAAATAAATAAATAAATAGTCCTCTACTATAAATCAAACACCAAAGAAATCGGAAGATTTCCTACTGTTCTTCTTTGAAAAGAGACAAATTTATATTTCACTTTTTTATTTAGTTCAGTACAAGTACTAGTCATATACTCTCTCCGTCCTGAATTATCTGTTTTAAATTGAGATGATATATTGATTAAGAAAAATAATTAATAATATGACTAGTTTATCATAGTCCCCTATTTAATTTTTTTTTTTGAATTTTCATAAATAATATTTGAAAAATAATATTTTCTTAATGAAAATTATCATTTACAAATTACATGACTCTTTTGTGAGTGCATTGGCTCAGTATTACGTCAAAACGTGCAGTTCTAGTCCATACATGTCTAGTATGATTCTTTGGAAAATTCATGTCTACTTCTGTCACTAGGATTTTTTTAAACATATATAAAAGGGGTAGAGGTGTTGAACGCACTTCAAGGCGACTGTCGATAGTTGGCATAGGCACTCACTGGGCATGTCGGCGTACAGTGTGGGCACATGGCAGCATATATAGCTAGTCCATGCGAGTCGTCATTACCGGCGAATCAACGTCGATCACCCTTCATTGTGCTCTCGTGTCGGCTATCGGTGGCATCGTCCACAAAGGGGTTATTGGCGCTTAATCTCATACGAGGCGACACTTTTATACGTGCGGCGTGTTCTGGATGCTTCTCTTGGGGCATGCTCCAAGCGCTGCATGCATGGGGACGAGTCAAATTCGTGTCGAGCACCAACGGCCGATGTGGACGACGTCCGTGCACTAGCCTCAGCGCGTCTTCATCTCCTCTTATCCCCTCAAGGGTAGGATATCATGTCAAGCGGAACTTACTTTGGTCTTGCAACGTCTACATGAGCATCAACACACGACATCTATTGTTGGGCATGCATTGTTAAAGCATTTGGATGCTAAGTGTGTGAGTTGTGTTCGGCATGTGCGGTAAGGTTAGATCCCTGTTCAAGCAGCGACGTTCTAACCCGTCTGCTATCTATGTCATGGGGTAAACCCAATTTAGACTTGCTCGAAGTTAGATTCTTGTGTTGCATACCTAAGTGCCATAATGGGGTATTGTAAGTGGCAGAGTGGCCTTCCTGCCACGATCCACTGAGATTCAGCCCTTTGTAGCTCTGGTTCGTCCCTCCCCCTCCAATCCAATCATTTTTTCATCTATCTCTAAATGAGGTTTGTGCATCCATCCTTGAAAAATCCTACTAAGTGTTGTGAGTTCACCTCACCCTCAAGCATGTCATGGCATAGCCTCACCCGAGTTCGCCGTTTGTTTTTCAACTGTCGCGTGCGTTCATTCTGAACAGTTAAGTATGATATCAACTAGAATTTCGTGCAAAACTACGGCGTTGAAATTAGAGGTGTTCCGCGACGCGGAGTGCGGTTCAAGATCCCAGCGATGCATCGAGGCCAACGTCGGTGCGTGGAGGCATGTCGAGACTATAGGTTTTTTTATCATCAAGTGAAACCCTAGAGACATGTCCAATGACCCTCGCTCCAACGTCCGGCAAAATCGGCAACACACAATGCCGACATGAGCAACGCCACGTCTGATGTATAATGCCGAAGAACCTATAGTGGCCTACTGTTAGACCCCAGACTAAGACATGATGGCTGACAAGCCATGTCTAGGTGTATATTAGCCTTGACATGTGCTAAGGCAAGCAATATCATCATGTGGTGGCTATGAGATAGCAGGCAGCTGATGATAGCCAAGGCGTTGGAGTGATGGCAAGACATCCTTGGGCACGTGAGGCACAGTACGTGCATAGCACTTACGCGGGCATGCATATAGTTAATGACATAGGCATGGCAGAGCACCGACATGGCATCGACGCTGACATGGCGCAAGCGATGGCATAGCACAGGAATGGACATTAGCATGATCAAGACAGTGTCACAGCATAGGCAGTGGCGTGACCTAGACAGTGACATGGCCGCGACAACAATATAGCATGGGCAGTGAAATGGCACAGGCGCAGGCAACGACATGACACGGGCATGGCATGATGCTTTCAAGGTAAGGCGTGGCTGAGAGATGACAAGACAAAGACAAAATGGTCAAGTGTTGGAAAGTTGGAAATTGACTAAGTGTTGAACATTGGCAAAATTGGCTAAAAGGGAAAGGTTGCCCAGGTGCTTGTCACATAAAGCAGTTGCTAAGTTTGAATTTTGAATATTGTAAACATGTGTGATGTTTAAAATGTATTTGAATACTTAGATCATGCTGCCGAGTCATGTAATAAGCAGGCAGCCATGTCTAATGATATGCTGCCAGGTGCCGTTGGTTGTAACTGTTGTAACTGCCCATGTGTAGCCTATATATGGTGTTGCTGGAAATTGTACAAGGTAGTGAGTGTTGTATTGCCTTTGTAAAATTTGTGTGATATTTTTCATTTTTATTCTACGATATAATAAAAGGTTGGGAACTTATTTCCTGTAAATCTGTTGAGTATTTTACGTTTCTGCAGCCTTAGTCTCTTTTAATTAGACTGTGCAGTGTGTGTGTGGCTGAAGTTTTGTAGTATGGTGTGACTGCCAACCAGTGGTATTGCGAAAAAAAGGCCCTGTCTCACCTACCACGGTGGTGTCTTTGTCGAGTCGGGTGTTCGTGCACCAGCACCGGCACCCCCAAGGCACCATGAGCCAAAGCCTCAAACTACCATGGGCACCATGACACTGTGCACCAAGGCACCACCGACACCGTGCACCAAGGCACCACAGTCAGTTTTTAAAATTAGTTTTTAATTATATTTTCAAATAAAATCGACCACACGTGGTCGATTTTTTAAAATTAATTTTTAATTATATTTTTAAATAAAACCAACCACTTGTGGTCGGTTTTTAATTAAAAAAAAAAATTAAAAATGCAGCCATTTGTGTTCAGTTTTATTTAAAAAATATAATGAAATAATATTTTTAAAAACCGACCAATTGCGGTTGATTTATTTTGAAATTAAACTTAAAATATTTTATAAATGTGACCACAAGTGGTCGGTTTTAGAATTTTAAAAAAATAAAAAAGAAAATAATTTTAAAAAATTGATCACTTGTTGTTGATTTTTTTAAAAATATATAGTGAAAAAGTATTTTTAAAAAGAAACCACTTATGGGCAGTTTTATTTAAAAACTAAATTTTAAATATTTTATAAAAGCGACCACAAGTAGTCGATTTTGTAATTAAAAAATAAAAAAGAAAATTTTTTAGCAAACCGACCACTTGTAGTCACTTTTATATTAAAAAAATAAAATATTTTTAGAAAGAGATCCCTTGTGGTCTGTTTATATTAAAAAATAATAATATGTAAATCAAATAAAATAAATAAATTACGTTAAACATAACCTTTATCTTTTGCTTGTGTTTCAATATATAAAATAAATATTTTTCTTTGTATATATGCTAAATGACGTTAAACATAATCATTATATAATGAATATGTCTATATCATATAGTTGAGGTAATGATATTATGCTACTATTGCAGTTATAATAATGTAACATACATATATAACCGATAATTCGTCAGAATATAATGAATGTGTTCTATTATGAGATAATATACTTGTGGATGTGATATATATAGTACATATTCACAAGTTTATATATATATATATATATATATAGTCAAAAAGTAGAAAATCTATCCAGACATATTGAATACCTTGATTTGAAATGATAGAAGTAATAATATACTGTACGTTGAAGTTATATTAATGAAAGCTAATCAAATTAATCGATAACTCATCAAAGTATATATATATATATATATATATATATATATATATGAAATAAGTCACATTATATTATTGGATAATATACTCGTGTACGTATGTGATGTATATAGTATGTATTTAGAACTTGATATAGTCGATAATGTGTATATGTGTGTATGTATAAGTATATACATTGTGCGTGTGTGTGTGTATATATAGTAAAATTCTGTATGTGATGTATATAGTACGTATTCAAGAGTTGGTATATATATATATGTATGTATGTATATATATATATATGATGTAGTGATCGATGAACTATGTGCGTGGGGGGGCTGAAGTTGTGTAGTGTGGTGTGGCTGTCAAGCAGTGGTGTTGGTACAATGACACCGTGCACCAAGGTACCATAGTGCCAATGCCTCAAACCACTATGGGCACCATGACACCGTGCACCAAGGTACCATGGTACAATGACACGATGGCACCAAGGAACCATGGCGCGATGGCACCGTATCACCGTGTACATTGGCACCAAGGCACCATGGTACCGTACACCGTGGCACCGTGCACCATGGCACCAAAGCACCCATGCATTCTAAACTAGGAATGGTGTGGCTGGCACCCGCGCGCACGTGCACCCACCGCGAGCACACCAAGGCACCATCGACACAGTGAAGACACCCTGACACCGTACAAAAAAACGTAAACCTAGGTTCAATCATTCAAATATTTTCAAAACATTCATCCATCTTTCTCACCGTTGATACCCCTTTCGTTACATACACACTCTAAGTGTTTTCTAACGATATTTCAATGTTACCTCATATGATGGGGCAGTTTTCCTAATGTCCCCACATTATTTTTATATTTTTTAAAATTTTATTAAATATTCTTAAATTTAAATAATTTATACTGTTACGTTATACGCTCAAATATGCAAACAATTATTGGTTTTGGGAATATTTTCATAATGTTTTTATATTTTTAAAATATTTTTTCTATTATTATTTATTTTTATTTTTATTTTTGAATTTCCATAAATAGTATTTGAAAAATAATATTTTCTTGATGAAAATTATCATTTACAAATTACGTCACTCTTTTGTGAGTGCATTGGCTCAGTTCTAGTTCGTACATGTCTAGTATGATCCTCTAAAAAATTCATGTCTACTACTGTCACTAGGGTTTTTTTAAACATATATAAGGGGGTTAGAGGTGTTGAAGACACTTCAAGGGGACTCTAGCTAATTGGCATAGGCGCTCACTAGGCATGTCGGCGTGCAGTATGGGCACATGGCAGCATACATGGCTAGTCCGTGCGAGCCGTCGGAGCCCGCGAAACAATGTCGATCGCGATTCATTATGCTCTCGTATCAACTATCGATGGTGTCATCCACGACGAGGTTGTTGGCATTTGATTTCGTATGAGGCGGCGCTTTGGTGCATGCGGCGAGTACTGGATACTGCTCTTGGGGAAAGCTCCTGGCGCTGCACGCATAGGGCCGAGTCGAATCCACGTCAAGAGTCGGCGGCCGATGTGGGCGGCGCCCCTGCACTAGCCTCGGCGCGCCTTCATCTAATCTTCTCCCCCAAGGGTGGGATATCTTATCAAGCGGGTCTTGTTTTAGCCTTAGAACGTCCACAAGGGCAATAACGCACGTCCACAAGGCTGGATCCCTGTTCGAGCAGCGATGTCCTAACCCACCTGCCATCTATGTCATGGGGCAAGCGAAATTTAGGCTTGATCGATGTTGGTTTCCTATGCTGGATACCTAAGTGGAAGAGTAGGGTATTGTATGTTGCAAAGTGGCCTTGTTGTCATGATCCACTGAGATTCAGCTCTTTGTTGTTCCGATTCGTCTCTCTCCCTCCAATCCAATTATATTTCCGCCTATCTCCAAAGGTGGTTTGTGCATCCGTCCTTGAAAAATCCACTAAGTGTTGTGAGTTCACCTCACCCTCAGAATGTCGTGGCATAGCCTCACCCGAGCTCGTCGCTTATTTTTCAAGTGTCCTATGCATTCATTCCAAAAAGTTAATTATGATATTAAGTGGCCTTTCGTGCAAAACTATGGCATCACAACTTGAGTTTTTCTGCGTTGCAAAGTATGGCTCAAGAGCCTAGCAAGCGTCGAAGCCTACATCAGCGCATGGAGGCATGTCATAACTAGAGTTTTTCATGACCATCAAATGCAATCCTAGAGACATGTCTAATGTCCCGCGCTCCAACGTCCGACGAAATCGACAGCACACAACACTGACATAGGCAATGCCACAATCGATGTATAATGCCAAAGGACCTACAGTAGCCTACTGTTAGACCCCCAAACTAAGACATGATGGCTGACAAGCCCTGTCAAGGTGAACATTAGCCTTGACATGTGCTAAGGAAAGCAATGTGATATTCTGGAGGCTATGAGATAGCAGGCAACTGATGATGGCCAAGGCACTGGAGTGATGGCAAGGCAGCCTTGGGCACATGAGGCACGACAGACACATGGCAACTATGTGGGCATGTCTACAGGCAGTGATATGGCATGGCACAGCACCGACATGGCATCGGTATTGACATGGCACAAGCGATTGCATGGAACAGGCATAGGCATTGGCTTTGTTAAGACAGTGTTACGGCATAGGCAGTAGCGTGGCCTAGACAATGACATAGCCGAGACAGCAGTATGGCATGGGCATTGGCATGGCGCAAGAGTAGCCAACGACATGACACGGGCATGGCATGATGCTGTTAAGGCAAGGCGTAGTTGAGAAGCATGACAAGATAAAGACGAAATAGTCAAGTGTTGGATAGTTGGAAATTGACTAAGTGTTGAACATTGGAAAATTAGATAAAGGGGCAAGGTTGCCTATGTGCTCTTCACATGGGGCAGTTGTTAAGTTAGAATTTTGAATATCGTAAATATGTGTGATTCTCATAATGTATTTGAATACTTAGATCAAGTTGCTGAGCCATATGATACGCAGGCAACCATGTCCAATGGCATGCTGCCGGGTATTGTTGGTTGTAACTACTGTTACTGCCCATGTGCAACCTATATATGGTCTTGCTGGAAATTATACAAGGCTTGTAAAATTCGAGTGACATTGTCCTTTTGATTTCGAGAGATAATAAAAGGTTGGGGACTTGTTCCCTGTAAATCTGTTGAGTGATTTATGTTTCTATAGCCATTGTCGATTTTACTTAGACTGTGCAGTGTGTGTGTGTGTGGCTGAAATTGCGCAATGTGGTGTGACTGCCAAGCAGTGGTGTTGTGAAAAAAGAAAATGCCCTTATCTCACCTACCATGGTGGTGTATTTGTCGAGTCGGGTGTCCGTGCATAAGCACCTTCACCCCCAAAGTACTATGCGCTAATGTCTAAAACCACCATGGGCACCATGATACCGTGCACCAAGGCACCACGGACACCGTGTACCAAGGCACCACGAACATCGTACACCTAGGTACTATAGAACCGTACACCATGGCACCATAGCACCGTGCACCATTTCACCACGGTATTGTGCACAATGACACCATGACACTAAGGCATTATGCACCATGGCACCGAACACAATAGCACCGTGGTACCGTTCACCATGGCACCAAAGCACCAATGCATTCTAAACTTGGAACGATGTGTCTAGCAATCATGCGCCCGTGCACCCACTGCGAGCGCACCAAGTCCTCATGGGCTTGGTGAAGGCACTATGACACCATGTAAAAAAAATCTAGGTTCGATCATCCGAATATTTTTATATTGTTTATCCATCTTTCTCACTGTTGTGTACCCCTTTCGTTACATACACGCTCTAAGTATTTTTTAAAAATATTTTAATATCACCTCATGATATGAGAATAATCACAGATATGGACTTATGAGAGTGCGTGTTGGACCCGAGCCTTGATGTGTGCAATTGAAGTGTAAAATAGGCCCAAAATGCTCCAAAATCAATCCATAACAAACACTTGATGGGTGCGCACTCCTTGAAGGGACTGGTGGTTATTTTACACTTTATTTTGTAATACACTAGATATAGGATCTTGTAGGGTTTCATTACTTAGATTTTGATAAATATTGAGAGTTCATAACACTTTGTAACATAAGTTCTCTTCTCTATGAGGCAAACCCAAAACTCGGGCTAGAACAAGTGTGGAATCACTTGTCATGCATTTTTCTTGGAAACATTGATGCTTGAGAGGTGGAATCTGATATTGTGTCATGTAAGAGATAGGTGAATTTTTGTGTGTAGTGTTAATGGTCCAAGAGTAGAATAGGCTCTTGGGTTCTTAAGATTATGCCTTCATATAGTCCATCTATCTATCCTTTATTTATTGGAATCATTGTCTCTTGTCCTTGTTAATGTAACCCGTGAGGTATGTTATTGTTACCACATTGTTGTTGTTCATACTGTCTTCATATTGTTGTTGTTAAATCTATTTTGGGTGTCCTTTTAGGTGTTGAAACACACCCCTATCTCGTGTATTGTTGTTCTTGTTTGTGAATCCGAGTGTGGTTATCAAAAGGGCCCTCAGTTTTTTGAACTTGTGGACTGATTTTGGTGTTTGTTTCGTGCTACCTTATTCTTACTGTATCATTTGGTATATGAGCATGTATTGATCTTGTTCCGACAAGATCAAATCTTGGGCTAGCTCACTTGAAAAATAAAAAAAAGGTAAATTTGTTCATTTTGTGTTCTTGGCCAAAATTGTGAACTTTTTGTTGTTATGTCTTGGACAAATATTTGTGTGACTAGATCTTGGTGTCTTTTGTTTTGTTTAGTTTTTTCTAAGTTTTGACTTTCTTGTTTACTAGCACTTTGAGTCTAACTCTAAACTTGAGCTTGAACCTATTGAAGGGTTGTTGTGAGCAAGGTGTGGGTTGTATGTTGATGTTATAGTTATAACTTGGTCGAATGTTGAATTTGTAGTTAGACATTGGTAATGTTGTTTTAGATCTTGAAAGGTTGTTTTTGTGTTCTTTTTGTTCATCACAACCTTTCTCTCTTGCTAAAATTGAAACACAACACAAAGCGACTTGGCCCTTGTTGGAGGTTTTGTAGTTGACCTTGTTGTTGTTCTCGGAGATTATGTTGGTTTATCTTGGTGTGCTTATTGTGTTCTTGAATCTCTTCATCATATTCTTCACCTTGTTAATACTAAAGTGAACTTATATTTTCAAAAGGTGAAAGACAAGGTGTAGTACTTGTTAAGTTTTGAAAGACCCCCAACCACCAAAAGACTTTATATCACCTCTCCACTACTTTTTCATAAAACAAGGGTCCATGTCTTAAGGAGAAGTGCAAAGAAAGTCAAGTCTTTATTTTTGTTGAAACTTGAAAGAAGTATTCCAAGACTTATATTTCCCTTCTTAACCAATTCCCACTACTTCTAAATGGTAAAATTGATCAAGACTTCCAAATTTGGAAAATAAAATTATTGAGAACCGAGGCCAATCACGGACTGCCACATCACCAAGTACTATTCACATGACAAATTTTAAGCTCAATTTGGATCTTCTAGTTTCATTTTGTGTCTTTAGTTTAGTTTGTTGATCTCAAATCTAACTTACAAAGTCATTGTAATACGTCCTTGTGTGTCTTCCTTACTGTTTGGAGTCATTGTAAATGTTGGATTTACCTCTCAACACCTCTGAGAGTACAATCAAGCTTGCAATATTTGTGAGATTAAGTGTAAGGGATCCGAGAGACAAGAAATAAAAAGAGAGAGTGAGGATATATTTTTGTACAACTAACGTGTTTTCTATTTTTGTAGGTAACTTCTTGGCCATAATGGAATCCATTTTGGCCCACCTTGATGCTATTTCCTGAGAATTGGCTAAGGCGAATGCGGGTCTTAAAAAATTAGGCTCGGATATGTCTATTGTACTTTAAAGGTTGGATCGATTGGAGAGTCAAAAGAACTCTCGTGTTTCTACCCCCAAAATTTTACCTCAAACGATCAATCATCCAAGGCCACCACCAAATAACATAGACATAAGCTAAGCCACTAAATGTCCTCAAACCCAAAACCTACATAGGTCAATCCCTCCTCCATTCGATCAAGTCCAATAAAAAGGACTTGGAAGCCAAATCTCTCCTGTCCAAGCTCCACAACCGAAGATCCACTTTAACAAATCAATTATCTCAATTGAAACTCCACTTCATCAAAGACGGCATATCCATATAGAGGAGAATGGTAGAAAGGAATATGATGAATATGGAGTCTACGATGATACTTGTATTATGGTAAAAGACTTAATTCGAATGAGATTGAAGACAAGGCTCAAGATAAAGTGTATTATGGTAGAAGACTTAATTCGAATGAGATTGAAGACTAGGCTTAAGATAAAGAAGAAGTCGAGGTTCAAAATAAAGATGTTGGCTGAGACTTGTGTTATTGAGATCTTAGGTTTCTCGTGTTTTTTTACGGATTGTTTTGTGCCAACTCATGTTATACGTGTTGTTTAGTGATTTCTTTTAAAGAGACCACTTGAACGAGGTGTAACCGTGAATTTATGGACAAATTCCTTTCAAGATGGAGAGTATGATATGAGAATAATCAAGGATATGGACTTATGAGCGTTTGTGTTGGACCCGAGCCTTGGTGTGTGCAATTAAAGTATAAAAGATGCCCAAAATGCACCAAAATTAGTCCATAACTTATACTTGATGGGCGCCCACTCTTTGAAGGGTCTTTTGGCCATTTTACACTTTATTGTAATACACTATATATAGGACCTTGTAGAGTTTCATTACTTAGACTTTGATGAATATTGAGAGTATATAACACTTTATCACACAAGTCCTATTCTCTAAGAGGCAAACCTGAAACTAGGGCTAGAACAAGTGTGGAATCACTTGTCTTGCATTTTGCTTGAAAACGTCGATACTTGAGAGGTGGAATCCGATATTATGTCATGTGAGAGATAGTTGAATTGTTGTGTGTAGTGTTAAGGGTCCAAGAGTGGAATAGACTCTTGGGTTCTTAAGATTATGCCTTCATGTAGTCTATCTATCTATCCTTTGTTTGTTGTAATTGTTATTTTTTGTTCTTGTTAATGTAACCCATGAGCTGTGTTATTGTTACCACATTGTTGTTGTTCATCTTGTCTGCATATTGTTATTGTTAAATCTAGTTTGGGTGGCTGTTTATGTATTGAAACGTACCCCTATCTCGTGTATTGTTGTTCTTATTTGTGAATCTGAGTGTGGTCATTAAAAGAGTCCTCGGTTATTTGAATATGGAGTCTACGATGATACTTGTATTATGGTAAAAGACTTAATTCGAATGAGATTGAAGACAAGGCTCAAAATAAAGTGTATTATAGTAGAAGACTTAATTCGAATGAGGTTGAAGACAAGGCTCAATATAAAGAAAAAGTCGAGGTTCAAAATGAAGATGTTGGTTGAGACTTGTGTTATTGACATCTTAGGTTCCTCGTGTTGTTTTACGGATTGTTTTGTGCCAACTCATGTTATACGTGTTGTTTAGTGATTTCTTTTAAAGAGACCAATTGCACGAGGTGTAGCCGTGAATTTATGGACAAATTCCTCTCAAGATGGAGAGGATGATACGAGAATAATCAGGGATATGGACTTATGAAAGTTTGTGTTGGACCCGAGCCTTGATATGTGCAATTGAAGTGTAAAAGAGGCCCAAAATGCACCAAAATTAGTCCATAACTTACACTTGATGGGCGCCCACTCTTTGAAGGGTCTTTTGATCATTTTACACTTTATTTTGTAATACACTATATATAGGACCTTGTAGAGTTTCATTACTTAGACTTTGATGAATATTGAGAGCATAGAACACTTTATCACACAAGTCCTCTATTCTCTAAGAGGCAAACCTGAAACTAGGGCTAGAACAAGTGTGGAATCACTTGTCTTGCATTTTGCTTGAAAACATCGATACTTGAGAGGTGGAATCCGATATTATGTCATGTGAGAGATAGGTGAATTGTTGTGTGTAGTGTTAAGGGTCCAAGAGTGGAATAGGCTCTTGGGTTCTTAAGATTATGTCTTCATGTAGTCTATCTATCTATCCTTTGTTTGTTATAATCGTTGTTTCTTGTTCTTGTTAATGTAACCCATGAGGTGTGTTATTGTTACCACATTGTTGTTGTTCATCTTGTCTGCATATTGTTATTGTTAAATCTAGTTTGGGTGGCTGTTTAGGTGTTGAAACACACCCCTATCTTGTGTATTGTTGTTCTTATTTGTGAATCCGAGTGTGGTCATTAAAAGAGTCCTCGGTTATTTGAACTTGTCGATTGATTTTGGTGTTTGTTTTGTGCTACCTAGTTTTTATCGTATCACCTCATATGATGGGGCGGTTTTCCTAATGTCTCCACGTTATTTTTACATTTTTTAAATTTTTATTTAATATCCTTAAATTCAAATATTTTATACCATTACGTTATACGTATAAATATGCACTGAATTATTGGTTTAAGGTTACTTCATGCGTTGGAAATATTTTTTTAATATTGTTATATTTTAAAGTATTTTTTCTATTTTTTATTTATTTTTATTTATTTTTTTAAATTTTATAAATAATATTTAAAAAATAATATTTCTTAATGAAAATTATCATTTACAAATTGTGTGTCTCTTTTGTGAGTACATTGACTCAGTCTTACATCAAAACTTGCAGTTCTGGTCCGTATATGACTAGTATGATTCTCTGGCAAATTCATGTCTACTCCTGTCACTAGGGTTTTTTTAAGCATATATAATGGGGGTAGAGGCGTTGAAGGTGCTTTAAGGCGACTGTCGCTAGTTGGCATAGGCGCTCACTAGGCATGTCAGCGTGCAGTGTGGGAACATGGCAACATGCATGGCTAGTCTGTACTCTCCGTCGGTGCCCGCGAAACAATGTCGATCGCGCTTTATTTTTCTCTTATGTCGGTTATCGGTGACATTATCCACGACGAGGCTGTTGGCACTTGATTTCATACGAGGCAACGCTTCTGTGTGTGTGGTGATTTCTAGATGCTGCTCTTGGGGCAAGCTCCAGGCGCTGCACGCATGGGGCCGAGTCGAATCTGCGTCCAGCATCGGCGGTCGAAAGCATGGATGGCTAGTTCGTGCGAGCTGTAGTTCCTGCGAAATAACGTTAACCGCGCTTCATTGTGCTCTTGTGTTGGCTATCAGAGGCGTCATCCCCGACAGGGTGTTGGCGTTTGATTTCGGACGAGGCGGTGCTTTTGTGAGTGCAACGAGTTCTAGATGCTGCTCTCGGGGCAAGCTCCAGGCGTTACATGTATGGGGCCGAGCTGAATCCACGTCGAGCACCGACGACCAACGTGGGGGGCTCTCGTGCATAAGTTTTGGAGCGGCTTCATCTCCTTTGCTCCCCCTAAAGATGGGATATCGTGTCAAGAAGGACTTGCTTTAGACTTGCAACATCTGCACGAGCAACAACGCATAATATTTATTGCTGGACGTCGGGGCCGGTGCTGGTCGTGCATCGACAGAGTATTTGGAAGTATGACGCGTGAGTTGTGTTCGGCATGTGCGGTTATATTGGATCCCTGCTCGAGCAGCGACGTGTTGACCCATCTGTCATCTTAGTCATGGGGCAAGCGAAATTTAGGCTTTCTCAAAGTCGTTTTCCTGTGTTGCATACCTAATGCTCAGGCATCATCAATTTTTATTAATCGTCTTTCGCCCCTCACATTACGTGCGCAGGGTGAATCAAAAGGCTGCCCTCATGTCCTATGCCTTCCTCGCTTCATCATGCAATGTCATAGTGTATGAGTGATGGTCGGGATTCTCGGATGCGGTAGACACAGTGGGCATGGGCTCTTCATTGGCTCCTATCTGCTCTATACGATTCTCCTTGCAAATGATGGTTAGGCTCGCCTTGAACCCGTCCGCACCGTTTTGGGCAAGCTAGGCTTATGCAACGCTGGTATCGATGAGGAATACTACCTAATTAATCTTGCTAGTAGTCATATACTTGTCTCGAAGATTAAGCCATGCAGGTGTAAGTATGAACAAATTCAGACTGTGAAACTGCAAATGGCTCATTAAATAAGTTATAGTTTGTTTGGTGGTATCTACTACTTGGATAACCACAGTAATTCTAGAGCTAATATGTGCAACAAACCCCGACTTTTGGAAGAGACGTGGGTGGTGCCCGTGCACAAGCCTTAGTATGCCTTCATCTCCTCTACTCCCCAATGGTGAGCTATCATGTCAAGCGGGACTTACTTTAGCTTTCAATGTCCGCATGAGCAGCAACACACGACATCTATTACTGGGCATTGGGGCTGGTGTTGGGCGAGCATTGACAGAGTATTTGGACGCACGATGCGTGAGTTGTGTTCGGCATGTGCGGTTATGTTGGATCCTTGTTCGAGCAACGATGTCCTGACCCACCTGCCATCTATGTCATGAGACAAGCACAATTTAGGCTTGTTCGAAGTCGGTTTCCTATGCTGCATACCTAGGTAGATATTCGTGACATACACGCTCTAAGTATTTTTTTTAATGATATTTCAATGTTACCTTATATGATGGGGTGGTTTTTCTAATGTCCCCATGTTGTTTTTACATTTTTTTCAATTTTTTATTTAATATCCTTAAATTTTAATATTTTATACCGTTATGTTATACGTACAAATATGCACTCAATTATTGGTTTAAGGTTACTTCATGAGCTGGGAATATTTTTAAAATATTTTTTCTATTCCTTATTTTTATTTTTTGAATTTTCATAAATAATATTGGTGGGCAAAAGTTGTGCAGCATGGCATAAATAATATCATGACGATGCGAGTAACTAGGCTGTATACATTGCTTTTGCATCATCATGTTTCACAACTTATGGCTCTCGCTCTTAAAAAACTCATCCCTCGCTAGGCATAAGTTCAATTACGAAGGATAAAAATTAATTAATTAATCTAAACGACAAACCATGTAACTAAATGATTCGTTATGGATTAAAAATTACTTTGGATATGATATAGACAACAGATACTACCATATAGTTATAATAGGCTCTTCAAATTTTCAGTAGAATTTGGTTAGGAAACTAAAATTAGTAGCAACATACTTCAAGTGAGGGCAGAAGTAATTAGTTATTTATAAGTTTTTAGTTGTCCGCATGTGCAAATGGCAGCTTTAATATAGGCTTTACACAACAATTCATTGGTAGAAATGTATCTTTCAATCTTTGAGAATTTTGGGAGCAAAGTTGCAATAGACACTCTTTGACTGATATACGACATATCGTTATGTGGGATTAATGCTAAACCAAAAAGTTTTGAAATATAATATGTATCATTGAAGTGCAATGTACACTTTTAACAATCAGTATTATTTAGACAAATATGTATGAATCTTACATATTGACATATAACTAAACACATAGAAAAATCATAGGAATACAAACATAAAAATAATTGATAAGTTAACTAAAGTAAAAAGTATTTTTGTAAACAAAAAATATATTTTTACAAAAAATGCACTATATATTATTTTAGTACCATAAACAAACAACCACTAAAAATAATATCAGAATAACTTATCTTAGGACAACTAAGCCAAGTATAACTAATCCCAGTATAACTTATTTTCAAATTAAATACCCTATGGGGTCGTTTGATAGAGTGTATAAGAGTAATACAAAATATAGTGTATCAGTAATACTTATATTTTTCTTATGCAGTGTTTAGTTTGATAGTATTAAAAATAATATGAATTAAATAACTTTTAAAAAATTTTTTTTTTATAAAAATATCTTCCAAATATATGTTGGAAAGGATGAGGAAATTTTTTTTAGGTATAATAATGTCTTTAAATATATTAATGTATGCATTGAATTCATTTGTTAATACCATGAATTTTGAAATATTAATAATACATATCCCAATACAGAATAAAGTGTATAACTAATACAGGATAAAAAAGTATACCAAATAAGATATTTTCAATACACTCTAAACAAACGACCCCTATATGTTTTCACATCATAGCTACTACTACTATATACTTTGAACACTTGATAAATGTCTCTTCATTAGCTACACTGGATCTCTGCCCTAAACACCTAAACCCTTTTACACTCTCAAATGGCCAACAATCATTCCGAAGAAGAAGAATCCGGCGAAGAGATGGAAGTTTGGGCATACGAATCAGAATATGATCCCGAACCACAGAAAAAAACGCCAGTCACCACTTCAAAGAAGCCACCACCACCTCAAGATTCCTCTTCTTAGAAGAGGAGGAAGAATCCGATTTCGAGTCTAAACCTGACCCGATTTCGATAACCCAGAAACCAAACTCGATCGTAAAACCCATTGCTTCCAAACCCATGGATGACCCAAAAAAAACCACCCCGAAACCTAGATCCAAATCAGATGCTAACGCCAAGTTCGCTTCTTGGAAGAAGTCAAGTTTCGTTGTAGGAGCGAAATGGCAGCAGATGAAGGTGAAACAAAGGAATCGAAGAAGTCTAAGAAGAAACAAGAGAAGGAGGTTGAAACTCCAGTGAAGAAAAAGGCGACTGAGCATGTGAAACTGCAGTTTTTCAGAGATTATAGGGTGAAGATGACGAGATTGATATTTTAAAAGGGACGATTGATTACAGGTCGAAGAAAAAAGCTGACTCGATTGCTAATTTGGGTACGTTTCATGAGTTTATTAAGATGTCTTTGCACGTTGATGCATCAAAGGTGCAGTTGCAG
>NC_061120.1:484326-514483 GCF_002878395.1 Capsicum annuum
TGATGTATCTACATTTGCTTACGGATTTGTCCAAAGTTGGTCAATATGCTTGGGGTGCAGCAACACTTGCAATACTTTATAGATATCTTTGTCATGCATCGCAAAAAGGAATTAGAGTCATTGGCGGTTTTTTACCTTTACTTCAGGTTAGCTACTTTAATTTATTTCCTTAAAGCAATGCATTTTTAATATTTATTTATTTATTATATTTATATGAATCTATGAAGGTATGGATATATGAGAGGATTTTGCCTCTCAGGCCACAGAGAGATCCTGATCTACTAGTTGTCGAGTGGCTTATTTCTATCCTTCTAGGATCAACACGTGCTCGTGTGTGGTCTAATGGGATATGCCACGATACAGAAGCACCTCACCTATTATATTTATTTCGTGATCAACTGGATTTACTTATGGAGCATCAGGTATTTTTCACTTTTGAATAATAGCTTTATCTATCTTATTTTAATTTTTTAAGTCATAAAAACTAACTAAATTTATATGTATATAGTTTGTGTGCCAGCCATACAGTCCCGATATTTTTGCTACATTACCAGATTATTGTATGAATGGTTCTAGTATTTGGCGTGCTATTGTACCCGTAATAGCCTGGGATGCAGTTGAGTGGCACTATCCAGATAGGGTAATACATCAGTTTGGGTTGATTCAAAATATCCCGAGTAGAATATTGTGGGATCCCAAACATTTTCAATTGGATCGGGGAGGTAGAGCTAACTTTAATTGGCTTCATTTCTGTAATAAAGAGGTTGAAATCTGGAGAGATAGACAAAATTGCAATGCTGAGCCTGATGATCTCGAAGATGACAATGAATATGTGCAGTGGTATAACACGATTACTCGTCATTTGATCAATAATTCGGCTCATCAATTTAAAGAAGATTATCAGAGTTTTGCAGGCAGACACAAAATTTTGGCACAACACTACCTTATAATTATCTACAAAGTTATGCTTTACTTTTAGCTTCCTTACGTTAGTTCTGATATGAAATATCTGCATAATTATGCTTTTCATTTTTGTTGTCTTATGTTTAAAGTTGAGAAATGATTGTTGGATTAACCTTTTGTTAAAGTGTCACGTCCATTGGTTGGTTGTATATGGTCGTGGGTATAACAAGAAGTGTCAATTCTTTAATCCAGTAATTCAACGAGAAACTCATAGTGAGTTGCGAGGTTGCTAAAGATTTGGTGTGCCAAAAGTTTATAGCCTTGTTCTAAACTTGTAATTCTTTGGTGGTCGTTTTGTTGCATAATGACTCGAGCATTCCATTCTTCGTGAGAATCCAGGATTTGTTTTCTTACATTAATGTTCTAATTGATAGTGGTTCTAAATATACATTGGAACATGGATATTGGTGAAGCTACTTGTCCATATATATACCTGCACAATACAAAAAAAAAAGATTATTACATAAAAAACCACCAAAGGGAAAAAAGGAAATCAAATCAATATAATGTAACTTCACAAATATATTTCTTATAGTGTTATGACCTATATATCTTTTTAGAATAACACTCAATAAGTAAAAGAAGTTGTGAACTATCTTATAGTGTTAGCTTTTGACGTAGTTGCTATATACTAAGATTATGCATCTTATATTTGTTATAGATTATTATATTAATGTATATTCAATTGTTTATTTTGTAGGCTAGGACTTTGCATCAGATATATAGAGCAACTTTAAGCGTACAGGATAGCGACAACAATGAACTTTGTGAATTTGGAGATAGATTATCTAAATGAGCGTTGAATTCCTTTAGAGTAGTTGGTGAAAGAGGTAGGGGACGCATTGAGGCTCAATATCCTTGCGGTGATGAGTATGTTGAACCTCGGCCACAACCGAGGCGTAGAGGTAGACGATGGGAAGAAATACCCAACTATGATAGAGGCGAGGATGCAGGGACCCAAATATCTCCTGTTCATGACCATGTTTCATCTGATAGACCATCGAATTCTTTTGAACAACACTTCAGGGGCATTGCAAAGAACATACATGCTTCTAGCCTGAATTATCTGGGTGAGACAAGCTATAACTTGAATGATAGTCAATTAGTTTTGTATCAGCTAGAGTGCGTCACACATTAGTACTCGCCTCGTACGCCATATCAACCCACAGAATTCACAGACTCAGATTTTTATGGACACTCACCAATCATTCCAGACTCCAATCCACGAAGAATACCTCCTATTGATCCAGTTCCTTTTATGTTAGATCTTGAGTATCAAGTTGATGATAATGGCGTAGAACTTGAGTCTCATGTTGATGATAATGGGGAGAATACATTGGGTGTTGGTAGTAGAAGAGGTGGCAGACCACGTGGTAGGCCACCAGGCAGAAGTAGATTCCAGAATGCTCCGGCTATTAGGAGAAATAGGCCAGATGAAATAGATGGCGGCGAACCAGCACATCCCCACATGCTTAGGCCTCGAGCAAATATTCATCCTAGAGGTTGTGGTACTCATTAATTTTTATATTATTTGATAGATAATGTTTTGGATAAGTTCGAGTAACTTTGATAGATTGGTGAAAGTGAAGACTAAAGTTGATCCAAAATATTTCTTTTGGAATGAACAAAGCATTCATCCTCTATTATCTTAAGCCTGCCCATCTTTCATCTCATGTCATGTCTATTCTTTTCGTGTGTGCTACAATATGTTCTTGCTGAAAAATAAATGGAGCCATGATGTTACAAAAACTATGTAAGATATATATTTTTTTGGCTATTGTTATATGGTGATTGATTCTGACGTTATCTCCCTATATTGGATATCACAAACAAAAAATAGATGAAGAAGAGTTTTATTCTCAAACTATAATTTGCTTGTGTTTTATTAAGAATTCTAACTCCTCCACCGTTATTCAAAATTTATGAAATAATTTCTCTTTAGATAGAATGAAAATATCTATTATGTAGAAGTTATACTTCAATTTACAAAAATTTGGCGAACTCAATTGGCGGAGTTAATCATACACTATATGTTAGGTTTTTGCTTTTGAAAATGATGTAGAATATCCCGTTATTCGTCTTGATCGAGAATGGGTATATATCTTTCATTACATTGAGAATATCAAGACCAAAAGCAACATGAAATGCCTCAGATGGAATTATCCAAGTCCTCAAAAATTCAAGCTCAACATAGATGGATGCAGTAAATGTAATCCGAGTAATAGTGTCTTTTATGTATATATAGTTGACGTTGAACCCCTTCAACTAGTTTCATATAATTACTTTTTCAATTTTAAACCCCCTCAGTGAAAATTCTTCTCCGACAATAAGGAGGTAGGCATTCTTAGGTGCCCTTCTGGCAACATGATTATGGCGTTTACCAAACAGATAATGTTCTTTGATGCTTTGTTGTAAAGATTTTGTATTTCGAAAACCTCTCTACCTTCATATGAGGTAGTGGTAAGGTCCACAGCCGAATTCACCGAGGCATTCTTGATCCATGTTAATGTTCCAGTGATCAATTATGCCTATCAAGAGAACTATACATAGCATAGCATGGATTATCTACTGAGATACGTTTGTCTGATGTACACAAGTACACATACCGTCTTATTATATGAGTAACACAGTAGAAGAAAAGCTTCCCGCTTGTACAAATAACATAGACCGAGAAGTATCTTCCGTTTTTATTATCTTCTACTTTTTTTTTTGAATATTTTCTGAAATAGAAAGAGTGAAATGCATACCTAGAAATGTAGGTAACGCCAGTTTATCCAATTGAGTGCAGCGTTTCAAGGGTAACATTTCCTGAAGCCTGCCACCATTATAGACAAAACATCATGTCATCAGAAGATATACTTGACCGAAATAATAATCGAGAAAAACAAACAGTGCTTTCTTGTGAGTTGTGAATGGAGTTTTTATCATAAAATTGAGCTTCCGCTCTACTTCTGTGGTTCTTACATGTTTAAGTTGTTAACATAGATCTAGAAAAATGACATGGAAGATTTGCACCTCCTTGGTCCATGAAGGAACATTAGGGGCAAATAACAATCGATGCTCGAGTTTTTGCCACTGAACCAGGATATGTTGGGCTTAAATGTCTTCAATTAAAGCAGATAACAAGACATGATATGTTCCTTGCATCCTTTCAATTGTCCATTAGGTAAAGAAGTCCTAAGACTTTTATTTGAAGGTTTCTTTTCCATTCTTTTTGAATTTAAGAATTCAGTCGAAATGAGTCCACTTTTTGGATCGCCATAAAAATGATTATCAATTACCATAGGTATTAATAGTACTAAAATATTTAGATCAACTCATTACATAAATTACATAATATGACATTAAAACTACAAATATTCTTAAGCTATTGTCTACGATTATTATTTGCACGTTCTTGGTTCGGACAGTTACGCCTGTCATGCCCTGTTATTCTGCATATTCCACAAGCTTTTGAGTATCTTGTAAGTCCAATGTCCATCTCATTTGGAACACGTGTAGTTTTTCTAGTTCCTTTCTTTTAGATAAATGTCTCATTGCAAATCATTTTAAAGGGCGCTTCCGGCCAATTTGCTTCATCTCCAAGAGGTTGAAACGACACACGATATGTCTCAAAATACTTCAACTTACTATAATATTCACTGACCAAATCATGTGCAACCCTATTCATCTGCTCAGTAACCTTCAACACATGTGAACATGGCATGTGATATGCTTGCCACTTTTGACATCCACACGTATTCCTACTAAATTTAATGATATGTTTTCTGCCACTACGACCTTGACAACGATATGTTTCAACCTCGAATACCCCCGTTTCTCTGTTATAAGTTGTTACCTGATGATTTTTAGACTTCAATTCATACTTCAAAATTTTCTTTGCAACCATAGGTGGCCATAGTTCTTTTTCGTTAATGAGCTCTTATGCATACTGCTTTCTGGATACAAATCTTTCCACAATTTGACCGTATGTAAGCTTAATCATTGCAGTAATTGGGAGACCTCGAGATTTCTTTAAGAATCCATTGAAAGATTCAGAAAGATTGGTTGTTAAAATGCCCCATCTTTTACCGCCATCACGATGACCTATCCATTTTTCTAATGAAATTTTCATTAAGAAATTGTACGCACCTGTCTTAGCATCTTTCAAACATTGCATGACGGATTTGAATTTTCATTCTTGGTGTTGAATAGCATCCTGCCACATTAATCCCTCAAGTTGCTTGTTAGGAAAGTTAGGCAGAAAGTTACTTTTCACATGCCTAAGACAAAAGCGATGATATGCATTCGGCTCATGTAACTCAACCAAATCAATAAAACTTCTAAGTATTCCAGGAGCACAATCAGATATGTATGTAACATCTCTACGACCAACTACCACATAAATTCCAAGGCACGACAAAAATCATGACCATGCTTCTTTGGTTTCCTTGTTAACAATTGCAAAAGCAAGTGGAAATATTTTCCCATTTGCATCAGCAGTAATAGCAATCAACATCTTTAAATCATATTTTCCATAAATGTGAGTGCCGTCTATAGAGATGACCGGTCTACATCTTTTAAAACCTTTTATACAAGGTTTAAATGCCCATAGAACATATTTAAAAACATTTACATCTGATGTCGATTTATCGGCATGCATCTATTCCACTACCGTTCCTGGATTAAAATGTTGAAGTGCATTCATGTACCTTGGAAGTTGTGCAAATGAGTGATCAAAGTCACCATATATGAATTTGAAAGCACGTCTGCAGCCAATCCATGCCTTTTTGTAGGAAGGTGTATGTTTTAGTTCAACCTCAATAGTAGTCTGGACATCTTTCACCTTGAATTGAGGGTTATTCCTGAGGAAAGACAGAAACAAAAAAGTAATCAATTTAGAATCCAAGTTAAAATGATCAGCTTGGATTACACCCATTTGATAAGTATATCTGCCATAATATTTTTTGATAGTCCATAAATTTGTTGGTGTTTTTCGACCTCTGAGCATCCAATCACATCCAGATTCCCACCTCCTGCACTTACAGTCCAATAATTTTTTTTTGATTCTCATACAGTGAACTCTCTATTACCCTGCAAACTCCATATTTTTATAGCAGTCTTTAATCTTTCCTTACTAGAAAATAACTTCCCAGACTTAAGATTCGACTCTTTATTATTTAACCAAATTTTACATCCAACACCCTCTGATTCACTAGTAGAAGCAAACACCTCTGGATGATTTTGAAGATCATTCAGAAATGGAATGTTCTCCCTATAAAATGGTATGTTTTGTGGCACCTCAATGACTGGTTGTTGATCATCGTCATTATCATCACCAGATTCACTCATTTTATCTGACTGATATGCATCATTCGGTGCATCACTGTCAGAATTATCACTCGCATGAGTATCAGCATAGGCATCAACTTCTATCCTAGCTTGTATTTTAGAAACTCTTGGAATCTCTGGAACCTGAGGTAAATTACTAGTTCCTGCACCATATCTAAAATCACAATAACGATAATTATCGACATCAAAATTTGCACCAAAATCAGTACATCCATGGCTATAATTACCGAATGAAATATCAACTCGTGTTGTTATACTTTGTGATAAGAAGCTTGTAAAACTTTGAAATTCTGAGAAGTTGCTAGTCATATTTGTAGATGGTTTATAAAAATCAGGAGGGGGGTCATTAAGATTCAAAGAGGGTGTAGCAAAATTTAAAGAGAGGAATTCAAATTATGTGTAGGTTCAACAACATCTAATGCTTCTGTTTTAATATACATCTCCAACAAATCAAGATTCATCATATAACACACTGTATCAGGTGCCACCATAAACTCTTGCAAAGTCTCATTAACAAGTATGGAAATTTTAGAATAACGAGCATTACCCTGCACGATTGAAAATGGCCATCTACACAAAATAACAAGCCTTATCTCATTTGGATTAGTTTTCATTCTAATATGCAAGTTTCTAACTAGCCAATCATACTCAACATTTAGTGGAAGTTTAACAACTGCAAAAGTACCACAACTATATCTAACCGTATCAGATTCATATATGACATCACCGCCCCAATATAATGCGACTCTAACACGACACTCATTCGACATTTTTAAACCTGTAAAAATAACTTTAGTTATTAACAAATTATTTACTCAATAGAGAGAGAAATATACTAAGAAAAAATTATAACCTTTTTTACTCCAATTCAGATTGAAGGATACATCAACGGTAAAAGTATAATAATTTTTGTGAATTTAGTAATGTATATGACAGTGAAGAGGATGCACATATATATAGGGAGGAACAAAATAATTTTAAAGACTCTCTGCATAAGAGTGTACTTTTAATTTGCTTGAAAGTGCATTGCTATCCATGAGTCTTTAGGGTATGAAAAAAGTTATCCCCTATTGTCCCATCAATTCAAAAAATGGCAACTTTTTTTAGATTCTTGTAAAATTCACGGAAGGTTCATGACTTAAATGAGCCTTTCTTTAAAATAAACCATTCACTGAAGACTCATGAGAGTAGATCACCTTAAATGTAAACAAAGCATTCACTGAAGACATATGAGAGTAGAGCACCTTCAGTGTAAATATATTTTGGAGAAAAACTCTTAAGGGTGTTCCATCAATTCAGTCTTTTCTTGATGACAGGTCTTTCTTCAATATGTCAAATACACAAAAGGCTCATGACTTAAATGAACCTTTCTTTAAAATGTAAAAAATTCACTGAAAACTCGTGAGAGTAGAGCACCTTCAGTATAAATATATTTTGGAGATTCTTAAGGGTATTTTGGTAGTTTCACTGAAGGTGCATTGTAAGGATGAGCCTTTAGTGTGTGAAAAATGTCTTACCTTGTCTCATCAATTCAGAAAATGACAGGCTTTTCAGATTTCGAGAAGATAAAATTTATATTGAAAGTGCATTGATAGAAACGAGTCTTTCTTCAAAATGTCAAATACACAGAAGGCTCATGACTCATAATGAGCCTTTCTTTAAAATGTAAAAGATTCACTGAAGAATCGTGAAAGTAGAGCACCTTCAGTGTAACTATACTTAACGGTCCATCTATTTTTCTAACGTGGAAATTGCACACTGAAGGTGTTACATATCCACGCGTTTTCACCATTTTGGTCATGAAAATCTGACAAATCCATTTATTGGAATTGTCCAAATTAAGACACCATTTTGATCCAATTCTCCATATATTGTGTTCGTTTGCATTCTATTGCCGAAATAATTATCCCAACACTCACTTATATAAGATCATTAGGTAATGTTTTT
Organism: Capsicum annuum; assembly: GCF_002878395.1. Lineage (NCBI taxonomy): Eukaryota > Viridiplantae > Streptophyta > Magnoliopsida > Solanales > Solanaceae > Capsicum > Capsicum annuum. The sequence continues at coordinate 492,568 of NC_061120.1, forward strand.
GTTTTTATGGTGTAGAGATGAAGAGACATGAGAATCCTAATCCACTATCATTAGGGGTGGACATTCGATTTGTTTGATTTGATTGTTTTATATCGGTTTGATTTTTCGATTTTTGAATTGAGAAAAATAATAACCGTAATAAAATCGAAATAAATCCGGTTAAGTTCGATTTCTTCAACTTCGATTTGGTTATTTCGATTTTTTATTTCGATTTTGAAGATTAAAGAAGTAAACCTCTCTTTGTCTTGACTGACATTTAAAATTGGTGTTTTTTAGAAAAATAAATTCTTAAACTTATTTTCATTCCAAATATAAATAATTTAACATACATGAAATGAAATAATCATAAATTTAACGTAATACATAACTGTATTATGCATAAGTTTGCATAAACAGTCCGCAAAATAACACAAAAGTCATAAAAACAATACCCATGAAACACCTACCACTTAGGGACGTAAAGATTTGGGTTATTATATTATATATTTATACTAGGGTTATATTTTATATATATATATATAATTTTGATTTTCGGCTTAACCAAATTTCTTTTTTGAAAAATAAAAAATCAAACCGTTTAATCGAATTTCTAAAATTTAAAATTAAAATCAATCCGAAAAATCGAAAAACTGAAATCAAAATTAAATTTCGGTTTGATTCTCCGATCGTTTTGATTTGAACTAAAATATGTTCAGTCCTAATTATCATGATTTCTTTTACAGATGAAGGTTGGAGAAGTTGCGAAATTAAAAAATAAAAAAAATCAACGATAGGAATGACTTTTGCAATATACTTGTGTTTGATTTGTCATACTCAACACAATATGTTTCTTAATTTTCTATTTATGTATGCAAACTAATTTTGAAAAGCTCTCATACTTACTCCAGCGAGGATGTTCACATTTAGAACATATCTAAATCAATTACAATGTCGATAAAGGTATGATTAACTATACATTTAATCTATATATGTGAAATATTTTTTCATGTTTTTAACATCTAATTTTAGGTCACATAAAATGATATCCAAATAGTTGTTAGGGTTATGCGAGATTCAGTTACATCAAAATCAATTTCAAGAAAAAATCATTCTTGACAAGAAGTTCCGAACTTGTATGATATATTTTCTCTTTTTTTTTTCCTTTTTATCTTGGGTACACATAAGAGTTACAAAACATAATTAAGGTGTTCAATATTCATGGATAAAACTGTTAAGAATTAAGATAGATCTCAATGAGATATTACACATAAGCAAATGACCAAGGGCAAAAGGTTAAATTTAATAAACATACAAATCAAGCTGATAGCAAACAAAGGAGCAGAGGAACACACAAAGATAAGAACTATTATCGTAGTTTTATCTTCTTTTTCTTAATTAATATGTTCTATAGTACATAGACACATTTTACATTATGCTAAGTTGTAGATGGTCATTTATGTTGTTTTTGACTATATATGTTGCTGGAACTTCTTAAAATTAATATCATTTATGTCGAATTTTTTTTAAAAATACATTATTTTTGAAAGATTCAATATGTACACCGATATTTTTAAAAAGTCATAAACTTTTTGATATGTTAAATTTTTGCTTTTATTTTAGGTTTTTGTCTACATATAAAAATAATTGAAATACTTACAATTAAAGAACCACATATTCTATTAAATTGTGAGAGAAATTAAGGAATAAAAATAATAGAAAAAATATCAATAAAAGAAAAAGAATTGAAGAGGAAAAATCAACTGAAAAGAAAAAATAACGAGAAAGATGCAAATTTAGTGCCAACAACTTTACTTGCAACGTTCCATTTTTTGTTATAATTCCTTTTTGTTTAGTTTCTTTGCTGCCCATTTAATGTTTTTCGTCATTTGTATGGAAGAAACATTTATACTATTTTATTGAAAAAATCACATATATTAAACAAAAAGAATAAGGCATTAAAAATTTGCAAGAGATATTTCCACACATATTAAATAGTGGAAATGTTATCTTGAACAATCCTTTTTATCATTTTAAAGAAAATTTCGATGATGAATTAATTTGCATGTGTATACACAAAAACTTTTGTCTTCTTATACATCTAAAAAAAAATTATAATTTCTTTAAAAAGATATTAATATACCGCGCAAAGCGGGGATTTTTAAACTAGTTACTTATAATTGTATTTAAAATTATTTGTTTTTAGCTCTTTTAGATGCGAAATGGTTAATAATTGTCTTCTTTTAATATATTTTTTCGATTGATTATATAGTTAATTCATTTAAGCTTTCTTGAGAAATTGTTGACATTGGATAAAATTTTATTAATTTCACTTTTTGAAAAACTTTCATATGGTCAATTTCTCTTAGCACGTGCATTCTAAAAATACATCTTTTTTCACAGTTGACATATTTAAATTCTAAAATATACTAAAAAAAAAATATACCATGGAGAAAAAACTATAAAATAACATAATTTACATGCAAATAACAAAATATAGAACAATTTAACTTGGTTCTACAAATAGAAAATCCGATATTATTTTCACTACTTGAGTATTCTTGATGCAACATGAAAATTTGCCAGTGTGGCAGGTGAAGTAGAGTGGAGTCCGTCGACATGCCTGCTTCCTGAGCTCTCCGTGTTTTTATTATATCACCCTTAATTAATTGTTATATATCATTTATTTATTAGAAAAAATAATATTTAATAAAAATAAAATAGATATTTATGGTATGTCTGTTTCAGCTACTTCAACTGTAATTTCACTATACCACCCCTAATTAATTATTATAAGTCATCTAAATATTAAAAAGTTAATAATATTTAATAAAAAAAATAAATAGACATAAAATTATACATTAAATCTTGGTGTTTTGAATTAATTTTGCTATAGCGTTTCTAATTGGTTATTATGAGTCATAAGATATGTCTACTTCGCTACTTCAATTATGGTATTTGGTTGACTCTCAAAAATTATATCAGTATCGCTTAAATTGGAACAGAAGAAAAATTATTATAAATCACAATAATTAAAAACTTAAATTATTTTAAAATTAATTGACTATCAATGCCACAAAAGTTTGAAGAGAGTATTATAAATTAGATAAAAACTTAAAATAGTAAATTATAATGTCAAAAAAGTATTATAAATTATAATAGTTAACAATTTAAAATATCTAAAAAATAATTAGTCTATTACATATTTCAAAAAATATATTATTTAAAAATTACATAAAAAGTATTATAAATTACAATAGTTAACAACTTAAAATATCTAAAAAATAATTAATTTGTTATATATTTTTAAAATATAAGTAAAAATATATTAATCACAATAATTAACAGCTTAAAAAAATTAAAAATAAAAAATATTTGATTGACTCTCAAAATTTTATAGGTGTCATATTAACAACTTAAAATATTCTTATATAAATTTCATTATTCTAAATATAATAATATATGCCTAACTTAGAATTTATCAACTAAATACATGAAGGTTTTAATTAAATGATAAAATTACACATAATATAGAATTTTTAAGCATCAACATTGGGCTCGTGTGTAGCACGAGATAGCCAACTAGTTTAAAAGATGACTCAAAATTTTACTTATATATATTTATAAATAAAATTATCATTTATATCAATAATATTTCTGCAGTATGACTTTTCACTATATTCAAGTCCAACCACTTAAATTAGCCCTACTTGTCTACATGTGTTTGGATATATAAAAACACATGTATGCATTTATACAAACTTAAATGCAGTAAAATAGCTAAAAAGAGACTGAATTTTCTGCATTGAATTGTGACCACAAAATCTGAAAAACAAACAACTCTTCTTTGATGATGCGTGACACTTGTTGGGTTCACGGTGTATATGTAAATGAAAAATAGAGGGAAAATGGTGGAGGAAAAGAGAGACATCAAATTAGAAACTGTACTCTCAAATTGAAAAGTTCACTAATTTTTCCACAATGGTGGGAGAGGAAACTTTGGAGTGTTTTTTAATAAGGAACACTAACTCCACATGAAGAGTGAGGCAAGAATAAGGTGGCATCTCGCGCTGTCGCCGTCGTCGCTCGGCTTCGGATTTGACACTTGTTTGGTTCAAGGCGTATATGTGAATAAAAAATGAAGGAGAAATAGTAGAGGGAAAGAGAGACACCAAATTAAAAAGTGTACTCTCAAATTGGAAAGTTCACTAATTCTTCCATATTGGTGGGAGAAGGTTACTTAAGAGTGTTTTTAATAAGGAACACTAACTTCACATGGATAGTGAGACAAGAATAAGGTGGTGCCTCGCGCCTTCGGCTTCAGATGATAGATTTTATTTGAAACTTGTGTTACAAGTGAAAACAGATGTAGTGCAGAAGCTACTGGAATTTGACAAACATCAGATCAGGCGCAGGGACGTGACTGCTACTGAATAGGTGTCTTTCTGCTGAACCAATGCATCCTTTCTAATAAGACACATTTAAGGCTATAAATACCTGATATATTCCTCAGGTATAAATATATTTTTTCACAGCAAAAACACTATTCTTCTATACAAAAACTTTGTATGATCATTAAGTTGTTGAGTGAGTTCGAAGAATCCAACAATTTGAGGTACCGCTATTTTGTGGATTGAAGGTCATTTTATCCTGGAGGGAAGATTCAATAACCTCGGGTACAGTGAGAGAAATTATTTCTTAGGACACTCTGTGAAGTCGGGAGACTTGGCCTTACAATTCTGTTTCATCTTATTTCTGAAAATTAACACACTTCTTGGATAGATTATTCATAATCTTGTGTTGAAGGCGTTAAGGAACTTCATAAGTATTCTTGTCTTAGACTTGAACTTGTATTGAAGTTGTTGTTGCATATATATACTGATTCTTGTACCCGAAAACATGGAAAATATAACAATCTTTAGGAATAATTTTTTGAAATCTGTATAGCTTAAGTTCTGGAGATTAAAGCCTTAAACTTTCTACTCCGTTTGAACTTAACTAGTGATTTGAAGACATAAAATCTTCATCACAAGTTAAAGATCACTCGTTTGACGATCGAAAGTAATAAAAACTTCTTCGTTAAACTAGAAACAAGAGGTGTTTAAAGTTGCTGCAATATTTTAATAAGTATTTTGATATACTAACGGTATTGTCTTGTTGTGACAGAAAAATAACTAACAATAGTCAAGTGCAAGATGCTGCAACGACTGTAGGGCAACTAGTATTGCCACAACAAATCGCACAAATGCTCTGCCGGTGATGGTACCAACGGAGAAATCCGAAAAGTTCGCGGGTATTGACTTCAAGATATGACAGTAGAAAATGTTCTTCTACCTCACCACTCTTTGCCTTCAAAGGTTCACATTTGAGGAAGCTCCGGAGGTGCCCGAGAGAACCTCTGAACAAGAACGCTTCGTGATTGTGGGGGCTTGGAAACACTCAGATTTTCTTTACAGGAATTATATCTTGAGTGGTCTCCAAGATGATCTCTACAATGTGTATAGTGGAACGAAGACAACGAAAGAGTTATGGGAGCGCTAGAACGAAAGTACAAGGCGGAGAATGCGGGAACTAAAAAGTTCTTCGTTGCAAGATTCCTAGAGTATAAAATGATAGGCAATAAGTCTATTGTTTCCCAAGTGTAGAAACTGCAAGTGATCATCCATGATCTCCTAGCGAAAGGTATGATTTTGACAAATGCCTTGGTTGAACAATTTAAAAATGTTCTTTGTATTCACATAACCTTTATTGTAGGTTTGATCGTGAATGAGGCGTTTCAAGTAGCAGCAACAATAGAGAAGCTACCACCAATGTGAAAACACATCAAGAACCATTTGAAACACAAACGCAAGGAGATATTAGTCGAAGATCTGATTGTATGACTATGCATTAATAAATATAATAAGGCTGCAAAAAGAAGGTCAAGAGGAAATTCTCCAATAAATGGAGCAAACATTGTAGAAGATGACCAAAACAACTCTAAGAAGCGAAAGAAAGCTGGAAATGAAAGCAATCAATCCAAGAAGAAATTCAAGGGAAAGTGCTCCAACTGTGGGAAGATTGTCCACAAGTTTATGGATTGTCTTGCCCCGAAGAAAGGAAAAAAAGGGACCAAGAAAATCTGGCTAAGTCTTAGAAATAAATGAATGATTTGTGTGTTATGCTTTCTGAATGAAACTTGGTGGGAAATCCTCACGAGTGGTGGATGGATTCTGGTGCCACCCACCATTTTTGTGCTAACAAGGAGTTGTTTTCGATGTTTGCTCTGGCTCAAGTAGAAAAAAAGATCTACATGGCAAACTCCGTTACTACAAAAGTAGAAGGATCAGAAAAAGTGTGCTTGAAGATGACTTCCAGCAAAGTGTTGACACTTAACAATGTCTTGTATGTCCCAGAGTTACGGAAGAACTTGATTTTAGTTTCACTTCTAGACAAGAATGGATTCAAATGTGTATTTATTTCTGAAAAAATTGTACTTAGTAAAGGAGAAGTGTATGTAGGAAAATGAATGTAATGAATGTTTAAACCAATAAAACTTCAGTTTCTTCTTACTTGCTTGAGTCTCATAATTTATGGCGTGAATGATTAGTCTATGTTAATTATAAAACGTTGTGTAAACTGATTAACTTAGAAGTTTTGCCAAACTTTGAGTGCAATAAATTAAATTATCAAACTTGTGTGGAATCAAAGTATGCTAAGCATTCGTATAAATCCTTGAAAAGAATTTCAATCCCTTGGACTTAATCCACACTGACATTTGTGATATGAAGTTAACACCATCACGAGGTGGGAAAAAGTATTTCATAACTTTTATTGACGATTACACTAGATATTTTATGTCTACTTGCTACATAGTAAGGATGAAGCAATAGATGCGTTTAGACAACATAAAACCGAATTAAAAATTAGTTAGAGAAAAAGATCAAAGCGATAAGGAATGATAGGGGCGGAGAATATGAATCTCTCTTCACCGAAATATGTGTAGAGAATAGAATTGTCCATCAAACTACAGCCCCGTATGCACCTCAATCTAATGAAATTGTGAAAAGAAAAAATCAAATTTTGAAGAAAATGTTGAATGCCTTACTTATAAGTTCAGGTTTGCCGCAAGCTTGTGGGGAGAAGCTATCCTTACAGCCAACCGCATACTCAATAGAGTTCCCCATAGTAAGACACAATCAATTCCTTATGAAAAATAGAAAGGAAGGAAACCCAACTTGAAATATTTCAAAAGTGTAGGGGTGTCTAGCAAAGGTCCAAGTTCCTATGCCTAAAAAGGTTAAGATAGGACCTAAGACGGTGGACTGCGTGTTCATAGAATATGTTAAAAGCAGTAAAGCATGTCGATTTTTGGTTCATAAATCTGAACATTCGAATATTAATGAAAATACGGTAATTGAATCAGATAACGCTAAATTCCTTGAAAACATTTATCCGTATAAAACTAGACATGAATGGTCTAGTGGGGGTCCAAACAACCTCGAGATGAACGAAGTGAGAATATAAATAATGATGAGAATCCAATATGTAGTACACATAAAGAACGTCAACTTCATTTGAATCAAATTTTGTAACATTTCTCTAAGGAAATGAGCCTTAATCATTTAAAGAAATGATGGCGTCTTCGGACTCATCCTTTTGAAAAGAGGAAGTCGATAGTGAGATTGATTCAATCTTAAGCAACCATACGTGAAAGTTGGTTGATCTTCCTCCAGGAAACAAAACTTTAGGATTTAAATTGATCTTAAAAAAAAATAAAAATGGATGGTACTATTGACAAATACAAGGCGAGACTTGTAGTAAAAGGTTTCAAACAGAAAGAAGGCCTTGATTACTTTGATGCATACTCGCCAGTAACAAGGATAACGTTGATTCGAATGTTAATTGCCTTGGCGGCGGTATATGGTCTTGAAATCCATCAAATCAATATGAAAATCGCATTCCTAAATGGAGAATTGGAGAAAGAAACCTACATGGAACAGCCTGAGGGTTTTGTGGTTCCAGAAAAAAAAATAAGGTGTGTAAACTTGTGTAAGTCACTTTATGGACTAAAACAAGCACCTAAACAATGTCATGTAAAGTTTGACCAAACCACATTGGTAAATGGGTTCAAAATTAATGAATGTGATAAATGTGTTTATATTAAATGTGTTTATATGTGGATGATATGTTAATCATCAATAGAGACATTTTAGACATAAATGCAATAAAACAAATGCTCGAGAGCAAGTTCGATATGAAAGACCTTGGAGTTGCGGATGTGATCTTAGGAATAAGAATTCATAGGACTCCTCAAGGATTGGCATTGTCTCAGTCTCATTATATCAAAAAGGAACTTGAAAAATTCAAGTATATGGAGTTCGGTATTACCAAGACTCCATTGGATGTGAGCTTTGCACTTTGAAGGAATGAAGGTGAAAGTGTCTCACAATTGGAGTACATAAGAGTATTGGGATATTTAATGTATATAATGAATTATACACGATCAAATATAGCATGCTCTATTAGTAAGTTGAGTTGGTATATGAGTAATCCCAATAAAACTCATTGGATGACAATGAAAAGAGTTTTAAGGTATCTTAAATACACTCAAGACTATGTTTTGCATTATAATAAATATCCCGCGGTACTTGAAGTATATAGTGATGCAAATTGGATCACCGGATCGAACGAAGTAAAATCCATAAGTGGATATGTATTTACTATCGATGGAGGAGCGGTCTCTTAGAAATCATATAAATAGACTTGTATTGCTCGCTCTACAATGGAATCTGAATTTATCGCATTGGATAAAGCCGGTGAAGAAGTAGAATGGCTCCGAAATTTCTTAGAAGATATTCTTTATTGGCCAAAATCAGTGGCACCAGTATGTATACACCGTGATAGCCAAGCGACAATAGGTAGAGAGGGAGCATGATGTACAACGGTAAATCTCATCACATAAGACAAAGACATAATACCATTAGAGAACTTCTCTCTAGTAGAATTATCATTGTTAACTATGTAAAGTCAAAGGGTAATGTGTCGGATCCACTTACGAAAGGCCTATCTAGAGAAGGAATGGAGAAGACATCCAAGGGAATAGGTTTAAGGCCTAGGACAAGTCAGCATGACGGTAACTCTACCTAGCCTGGAGATCCCAAGAGTTAGGTTTAAAGAAATCAAACAAAGTTATGCCTGACAGGTTCAACATTGTCAATATACCAATCCATTCTCATGATGTCGACAATGTTTAGTAAACAAGGATAAGACTTAAGGTGAAAAGTCTTTTAATGATTATCTAAATTTGATAGATTTGACCAAATAGTTTAATCTATAGGATTGAACGTTTAGAAATCACCTATGTGAGCACGAAGTGGAAGTCGCTTCAAGGAGAATGTTAGTAAACGACTATTCTCTAAGCTCTCATAAAACTGGGACGAGTTCATGGCTGAAGAGAACAAAACTGTGAGAACTATAAACAGCAAAAGACTGATTGTGTGACATTTGTTGTCTAGGTGTACATTAAATCTCGACGGTTCAAAGATATCAAATCTACCGATTGACTGAGTGCATCCGATGCATGTTCACCACGGAAAGTTCAAAGGAAAACCTACTTATTCAGATGCAATTAGTCTTTGCTAAGTGATCACATGCTTGTCTACATCTTTCTTCAAAAGATAGGCATTCCCCATTCATGTGGGGGATTGTTGGGTTCAAGATGTATATGTGAATGGAAAATGATGAAGGGAAAGAGAGACACCAAATTAGAAGGTGTACTCTCAAATTGAAAAGTTCACTAAATCTCCCACATTGATGGGAGAAAGAAACTTTGAAGTGTTTTTAATAAGGAACATTAACTCCACATGGATAGTAAGGCAAGAACAAAGTGGTGCCTCACGCCGTCGTCATCGTCGTCGCCCGGCTCGGCTTCGGCTTCGGATTTGAATTTGGATTTGGATTTGGCAAATGATCAGTCGATGAGATCTATTTTTTAGATAAATTTTATTTGAAACTTGTGTTACAAGTGAAAAACTTAATCCAAAAATTTGATATGATTATTTTCTCCAAGTGAGGGCGCAATTTTGACGCTAGAAAAACGAATACGCAATGCATCACGAAGGGATGCGACCCTTTGAGGGAAAAGACACACTGTTTCGCGTTGTAGAATGACCTGCGGGCGCAAACACAACGCAGGTACGCGACCTGTGGGCGCAGATGTAGCGCAGAAGCTAGTGGGATTTTCCAAATGTCACCTGCGGCCGCAGATCACGCAAGTCCAGCACAGACTGGGCGCAGGGACGTGACTACTAATGAATAGGTGCCTTTCTGCTGAACCAATGCATCCTTTCTAAAAGGACACATTTAAGGCTATAAATACCTGATATATTCCTTAGGTATAGATATACTTTTTCACAGCAAAAACACTCTTCTTCCATACAAAAACTTTGTGTGATCATTAAGCAGTTGAGTGAGTTTGACGAATCCAACAATTTGAGGTACCGCTATTGTTTGGATTGAAGGCCATTTTATCCTGGGAGGAAGATTCCATAACATCGGGTACAGTGAGGGGAATTATTCGTTAAGGACATTCCGTGAAGTCGGGGGACTTGGTCTTAAAATTTTGTTTCATCTTATTTCTGAGAATTAACACACTTTTTGGATAGATTATTCATACTATTTTGTTGAAAGTGTTAATGAACTTCATAAGTGTTTTTGTCTTAGACTTGAACTTGTAGAAGCTGTTGTTGCATATATATACAAATTCTTGTACTCGAAAACATTGAAAAAATAACAACACTATCATTGTAGCTGGAGGTTGTTTCCATAATTCAAACTAATGAACTCCAACTATTCGTTTTAAGTCATTAATTATAAATTTTCATGTATTTATTAGTAAGCAATAAATCTAGAGTACTGGCTGTACAATCAACTACTATAGGTATAGGTAATTTTGTATGTACACAGATTTATAAAAATGATAAACAATTGTAGGGGTATGTTTGTCGGAAATCGTCTTTTGCAATATTTGTGTACACTTCATTCTTCTTGGACATTACTTGTGAGATTAATTATGGTGAATATATATATTTTTTATTTTTCATCCAGTGTTCAGTGTCCGCATTAGAGCCCGACTAATTCGAATCGCGCGTTGCAGAACCCATTAAAATGTCAGCGCTCCCAACAAAGTTTTCTCCATACTCAGGGTCGAACTCTTAATCTCTGATTAAGGATGAAGCAGTCTCATCCATTGCACCACAACCCATGTTGGTTACAGTGAATATTTTGTTATCATAATAAAGATGATTAAAAGGGTAAGCTTCAATATAAAAAAAAAATATGTATTCAGTATATATACAACTGTATAACCACAACTTTACTTTCAGCTAACTTGATAATAAGAGGGAAAGAGCATGCAGGAGCCCATCAAACATGTCCATCTATCCGTTCAACTGTTTGCTCGTAATTTTATTACATTACTCTTAATTAATTATTATATATTATTTATATATTAAAAAGTAATAATAATTAATAAAAAAGGTAAAACAGATATTTACGACATGTTTGCTTTATCCTTAATTTTATTACTTCCTCCATCTCAAATTTTCTAATTTGATTTCTCATTTTACTTATCTTTTTTCATTAATTAAGAAGAGACAAATTTTTTTTTCATGTTTTACCCTTTGAATTAATTACTTTTTCTTCAAATTAAAATGTAAACACGTAAACTAGTCATGTTATTAATTATTTTCTTAATCAATGTGTCATCTAAATTTGAGACGGAGGGAGTATAACACCCGTAATTAATTATCATAAGTCATCTAAATATTATGAAATTATTATAAAGTCATCTAAGTATTAAAAATTAATAATATTTAATGTTAAGTTAACTTGACATCTTATATGAGGTTTACTTAAATTTTTTTACAAGTATTTTTTAAAGGAATTTTGTTATATCACATCTAATTAGTTATTGTGAGTCATTTAAGACATGATTGCTTCGCCGCTTCAATCGTTATTTTATCATATCACCCCTAATTAATTATTATGGTCATTTAAACATTATGCCACTTAAATTGGAAGAGAAAAAAAATATTATAAATCACAATAATTAAAAACTTAAATTATTTAAAAGATATCGTCGACTATCAATGACACAAAAGTTTGGACAAGGAGAGTAACATATAAATGTATTATAAATTACAATAGTCAACTTAAAATATACATAAAAATTAATTTGTTATATATTCCAAAAAATACGTTAAAAAATATTATAAATCACAATACTTAACAACTTAAACAATTTAAAAGATATAAAATATTTAATTGACTCTCAAAATTAGATCAATACCATTTTTAAAATAGAAAAAAAGTATTATAAATCACAATAATTAAAAATAATTCATTTACTTTAATATTCCCAAGATATTATAGACCTTTCCTCTTTAAAATTAAATCATGCGCCTTTCTCCATTTATTATACTGTATCTCGTTTCCTCTTATCTTTCTCTCCAATACTAATATACTCAAGCTATATTCACTACTTAAAAAAAACAGCTTTTGCAGTAAAAAAAAAAAAAAGAAAAGCGATCACAACTAGTGGTCGCAATAAAAGTAACCATTGTCATTTTTTTTTAAATTATTTTCTAAAAAAATAGTATAATAAAAAAGCGATCACATATTTTGAAATTATCAAATAATTATTTCAAAAATTTATATATTTACTTTAAGTTTTTTGAAAACAAAAAGCAATCACAAGTTGTCTATTTTCGATTAAAAAAAATTATTTTTATAAAAGTGACTACAAGTGGTCGCTATTAATCAAAAAATAAATTTAGAATATTATATAAAAATCGATCACTTTTGATGGTGTTTTGATAAAACATAAAAAATAGTATTATTTTACAAAAAAATGACAACAAGTAATCGGTTTTGGGTTTAAAAAATAAAATATTTTGAAAAAAAATTACCATAGTGATCGTTTTTTGATTTAAAAAACTGGAAAAAAAAATATCTACAAAAATTGACCAGTTGTCGTCACTTTTATTTAAAAAAATTAAATTAAAAATAATTTTTCAAAAGAGAACACGTGCGGCCGCTTTTGGATTTTAAAAAATTAATAAAAAAATTATTTTAAAAATCGACCACTTGTGATCACTTTATGATTAATTTTTTTAAAAAAAATGCGACCACTTGTGGTCGCTTTTATTTAAAAATTAAACTAAAATATTTATATAAAAGCAATCACAAGTGGTCACTTTTCGATTAAATAAAAAAAATATTTTGAAAAAGAGACCATTTGTTATCGCTTTTCATTAAAAAATAATAAAATAAAGCACTATGCAAAAACAACCACCTATGGTAGCTTTTTGATTAAAAAATATATTTCAATTATTATATGTAAAATCAAATTTTGATTAAAAAATATATTTTAATTATTATATGTAAAATCAAATATATTTTTAATATTAGATATTGAAGGCCCGTGCTAATACATTATCTTAATTTATGTGAATTAATATAATTTAGATAATGAATCATTAGAATAATTTAAAATTTTAACTATTGTGATTTATAATATTTTTTCTTCTATTTCAATTTAAGTGACACTAATATAAGTTCGAGTGTCAATTGAATATTTTATCTTTTTATATTTTAAAGTTGTTAAATATGTGATTTATAATGTTGTTAAATATGTGATTTATAACGCTTTTAGCATAATTTTTAATAAAATATTAATACTGTCTCAGTCCTAGTTTATGTATCTTCTCATTTTCTAATAATATATGTTACTTTATATCTTCCTTTGTTCTATCGTAATTTCCGTGGCACTAATAGAATTTCGATAGTCAAACAAATATTTTTTGTTGAAATATTATTTTGTGTGTATTTTATATTTTTTATGAAATATTATTAATTTTTGTAATGCTTAGAAGACGATAAAAATTAATTTGGGTTATATAATAAAATTACGATTGAAACAACAAAGCAGACATGTCTTAAATATCTTATAATAATAATCCAAAAGTGATAAGCCAAAATTATTATAAAAAATACTTGTGAATAAAATTTAAATAAGTCTCATATAAGACATCAAATTAATTTAAAATATCAAGAGTTAATTTATTATTTTATATCTAATTTATTTTTTATTAAATATTATTAATTTATTAATACTTAAATGACTTATAATAATTAATTATGGGTGATATAGTAGAATTATGATTGAAGTAGCTGAAGAAGGTAGTACAAAACATCAAGAGTTAATTTATTATTTTATTTTTATTTTATCTTTTTTGAACATATCATTTTATTTTATTTTTTAATTAAATATCATTAATTTTTTAATACTTAAATGATTTATAATAATTAATCAGGGATGAAATAGTAAAATTACGATTGAAGTAACTGAAGCAGGCAGCACAAGCAGGCATGTTGAACAACTGTTTACTTATCACCCTTTATTATTAAGAGTAAATATATTTTTTTTAATTACACTGACCACCCGTAGTCGATAACATATATAATAGTAATAAAAATCAATTAAACTTAAATTTTATAAAAAAAAATTATACTAAAAAATAAACTAAGAAATATATTAAATAAAATAAATAAATTACGTTAAACATAATATTTATCTTTTACTTATGTTTCAATATATAAAATAAACATATTTTCCATTGTATATACATTAAATTGCATTAAACATAACCTTTGTATAATGAATATGTCTATATCATACGCTTGAGGTAATAATATTATGCTATTAGAGTTATAATAATGTAACGTACATATATAACCGATAATTCATCAAAATATAATGAATGTGTTGTATTATGAGGTAATATACTTGTGGATGTGATGTATATAATACATATTCAAGAGTTGATATATGTGTGTGTGTTATATGTACCATAAGGTTATCTATGTGTCGTGTATGTGTGTGTCATATATTGCAAAAGGTCAAAAGCTATAACTGGATGTATTCAAGTATATATTGAATACTTTTAAAAAAAAAATCGAATTAACAATATACTATAATTCGTCGAAGTTATATTAGTGTAAGTTAATCAAATTAATCTATAACTCATCGATCAAAGCATGTATGAAATATGTTGTATTACAGGATAATATACTCGTGCATGTGATCTATATACTACATATGTAGAACTTGATAGTCGATAAAGTATATATATATATATATATATATATATATATAGTGATGTACAAATCAAAACCTATCTAACTGAGCTATATATCTACGTATCTTGACTAATACATTAATTCATACCATTGAAGAAATATATCAAGGGTATACTGTTGAAGTTATAATAGCATAAGCTAATTAACTGATAATTCATCTGATTAATACGTTGTATTATATGGTATATAATATTGTATTTAAAAGCTAATTAACTAAAGATTCATCTTAATTTAAGAAATGCAGTGATATTATTATACGATTTAAGAAATATACTATTCGTGATAATATAATGATAAAATAACTAATTATCTGATTTATATATGCACTGCATTAAATTATTTGCATTAAAATAGCAACCAATTTGATTTAATTTTTTCGATTCACTTAAGGTGCTTAATGACGCTTACTGCCAAGCATCAGCCAAAATACTTCATTGAAGAAATTAACATGAAGCAAATTAGTATTATAATCTAAATATTAACATACTATATATTTATATAGGGTCGTTAGCACGGAGCTAGTTTGGCGGTTTTGGGCCATCGTTTCAAGAACCTTGAGTCCAATGTTAGGACCCTTGAGGTGACTGCTCTTGAAGGGCTGGACGAAGTCAAAGCCAACTTGTCCGAGCAAAATGAAAAGCACAAGGAGGGGTTGACCAGCTTGGAACTCAAGCTCACGGAGGCATTGTCGGCACTACACGAGGAATTTAAGTCAAAACTGCCTGAGGTTATGTTGGGGCAGTTCGCTTTGCAAGAAGAAGTTGTTTCTCTAAAGCAACAACTTAAAGCAGCCCGTGTTCATGGAAATCATGATTCCGTGGCTTATCATGATACTCTTATTGAGGCTCCTAAACCCAATGTGTTCAAAGGTGAAAGAAACGCTCGATGCTAAGCAACTAGAGTCATATTTTGAGCACGTTAAGAGTGTTGACGGGGCTGCGAGGATCCGAATTTAAACTATGTACTTTAGTGAAGTCGTAATATTGTGGCGGCGTAGGTAAAAAGTGGACATGGAGAGGGTCTTTGCACCATTGTTGATTGGGATCAGTTTAAGGATGAATGGAATTGAAGGAGCAATTTTACCCTCAAAACGTTGTATACGAAGCCCGACGGAAATTGAAGGAACTTAGGCAAACTTCTTCCATCCATAACTATGTGAGGGAGTTTACGAAGCTCTCACTTCTTGTGACAAGTTTTAGCAGTGAAGACTTGTTGTTTTTCTACTTGGATGGTCTCCAAAATTAGGCAAAACATGAGTTGAGGAGGCGTAACGTCAAGACCGTGGATGAGGCCATCAAAGTGGCGGAATCCTTGAGTGATTTTCACTCCGATTATGCCAAGGAAAAGGAAAATCAGAACAAGCCCACGTCTGCCAAGGTTGATCGTGGAGATAGGGGAAAATAAAAATTCATTCCCAACAAAAATCATAAGTTCAAAGGCGAACGCAATCAGCCTTCGTCATTTCGCAAGAACTACGAGGAGAAGAAGAAGGAGGTAGCTAACCGCGATAGCGGCTGCTACCTTTGTGGGGATACGACTCACTTTGAAAGATCTTGTCCCTCATTGAGTAATCTTGGGGCGATGATTGCAGCAACACGGAAGGAGAAAGCTAGTGTGCAAGTCGGGGGTTCTGGGGAGAAAGAAGCACAAGCTAACCGATCCGGAGAAAGAAAAGGGAAAAGTCGTGGGTTTGTTCAATCACATGGCTTTTTTCAACCACATTAAACTTACAGCTCTTGTTGCAAAGAAGCATAGTGTTAGACCGCGGGAGTCTTTATTTATTGATGCGGAAGTTAATGGACGAGCAGTCCGCATTATGGTGGACACCGAAGTGACACATAACTTTGTTATGGTGGAAAAGGCTAAAGAACTTGGGCATCTTCAAACTTTGGACTCACTCACATATTTAACGCTTTTGGTCCAACTTGAATGTAAAACTAGCCTTGGGCCTAAGAACATTACCATTGGGCCCCTTTTATAAGTGTAATTCTCTGCGTTTGCAACATTCTAGTAAGTCAAGTCTGGCCTTAGGATTATCTTTTGTTTTGCCTGTGACATCCATAACTGTATTGAATAAGTTGTCAAAATAGTTCTTCTCAGTATGCATGACATTAGCATTATTTCTCAGTAAATTATCTCGCCAATATTCTAACTCTCAAAATATACTCTGCTTAGTGCAGTTAAGCGGAACGCCATATCTATCAAGCATGTACAATGGTCTTGCCGGCTTTAGAAAAATCCTGAACGATCTCCAAGATGTCATGACCAGACAGCCTTGGCGGTGGACCATCATATTCCCTTCTATTCCTTCTAAATGCATTATTAAGTCTCCTAAATTCATGATCAGATGGTAAGAAACAACGATGACAATCAAACCATGAATTTTTTCTACCATGTCTCAAAGTGAAAGATTTTGGTTTTTCCATGCAGTATGGATAAGACAGTTTTCCAGCTGTCATCCACCCAGACAACATTCCATAGGCAGAAAAAAATCATTAACAGTCCACTTTATATATGCACACAGATTGAAATTCTATTTAAGTGAGATGTCTCGAGTTTTGACCCCTTCATACCACAAAATTTGAAGTTCATCGATCAAAGGTTGCAAGTAGACATCTATTCCACTTTTTGGATTATGCGGGCCAGGAACAATACAATTCAGAAATATATAGGGACTAGTCATTAGCATTTTAGGAGGAAGATTATAATGGATGACAAATACAGGCCAACATGAATATGGCACAGTATCAACTAAAAAAGGAGAGAAGTCATCCGCACATAATCCCAAAAGAATATTTTGTGGCTCAGCTGCAAAATCTGAATAAGTTAAATCAAATGCTTCCAATCCTCTCTATCATATGGATGACATATAACACCAGTAGGCCTTCTATTTTCACTGTGTCATCTCATATGAGCAGCTGAGTTGTTTGAAGCGTACAACCTCTTCAACCTTGGTATTAGAGGTAAATAATGCATTGCCTTAATAGCAATTGGATTTCCATTAGAACTACGCTTATATCGAGGGTGCTGATAAAATTTACAGGACTCTAGGTTAGCATCTTCCTTAAAGTATAACATACAGCCATTTTCACAACAATCAATTCTAATCGATGAAATACCTAACTTTGACAACAATCTTTTCGCCTTATAGAAAGAATCAGGAACCTCCAAGCCGGGGTCAACTAACTCTTTAATAAGGTCTATCATTGAGTCCATTCCTCCTTCAACAATATTCCAGTCAGATTTAATACTTCATAATCTAACAGCAACAGATAAACGAGAGTGGAACACCCTTCAAACAAAGAATGACTAGCAGCATGCAATTGTTCATAGAATTTGCCCGCTTCTCTATTAGGAACATGTTCGACATTTTCCCTAAAGTCGTCCCCGTGTTGCATCCCAAAAGCATCGTGCACCATTTCTGTCATTCTAGTATCTTGATATTCATTATGCCCTGCAGACCTACTACTTTCTCCAACAACAAAGTAATTTTGCGGCAACACACCATGAACACCGTGCAATCTTAAAAAGTCCTCATAAAACCCCTTCTATAAAGATATTCCTTTACATCTTCTTCATTTATAAGATTTATACCATCACATCTAACACAAGGACAACGAATAGCCCAAAAATGTGTCCAAACATCAAGTGTCTTAGCATGTTCAACAAAACTTTTCACACCTTCAACAAATTCCTCCCTAATACCCATTCTATTATCATTGTTCCGTTGATATATCCAGCTATAACAAGGTTCCATCTACGCAATCAATCAGATTCAACTAATTAGATCAAGTCACAAAATTTTAATTATTACCAAACATAACCACATTCAAAACCAAAATAATTACCTTTAAAGTCCCTCAACTTAACCATTTTCAACCAACTAAGTCAACAACCAAACTGTATTCAAAACAAAAAAAAAATCCGCTTTAAAGTCCCTATACATAACCATTTCAAGTAACTAAGTCACCAATCAAACCACATCCAAAAAAAAAAATCACCTCTAAAGTCCCTACACTTAACCATTTTCAAGTAACTAAGTCACCAAACAAGTCACATTCTAAACAAAAAAAATCACCTTTAAAGTTCCTACACTTAACTATTTTCAAGTAACTAAGTCACAAACAAGTCACATTCTAAACAAAAATATCACCTTTAAAATCCCTACACTTAATCATTTTCAAGTAACTAATTCACCAAGCAAGTCACATTCTAAACAAAAAAAATCACTTTTAAAGTCCCTACACTTAACAATTTTCAAGTAACTAAGTCACCAATCAAACCACATTCAAAACAAAAAAAAATCACCTCTAAAGTCCCTACACTTTACCATTTTCAAGTAACTAAGTCACCAAACAAGTCATATTCTAAAAATATCACCTCTAAAGTCCATACACTTAACCATTTTCAAGTAACTAAGTCACCAAACAAGTCACATTCTAAACAAAAAAATCACCTCTAAAGTCCCTACACAACCAATTTTCAAGTAACTAAGTCACCAATCAAACCACATCCTAAACAAAAAAATCACCCCTAAAGTCCCTACACTTGACATTTTCAAGTAACTAAGTGTAATACCCCGTACTTCTACCTAGCTTGAAATCATCCCAAGAATGTCAGAAACTTACTTTGAAAGATGAATCCACTTTTATATATGTGAAATTTTAATATTTTCACTTTTTTGTCATGTGGGAAACTAAATAAACTTTCCATCGATACCTATTTAGTCCGAATTCGACATCGAATGAGAGAGTTATGGCTGAAATACAGAAGACAGTAAAACCGCCCAGGTGCGACAGTGTAGGCCGCCGTACGGTCGGACTAGCGACGGACCATCGACCACGACCGTTGCATTGAGGCAGTGAGTCCACTCTCTGGTTGAGTGCGACAGAGAGGTCCGACGGACTGTCGAACATGCCACGGACCGTCGCACCCCACCGTCGCCACAAGGCAGTGAGTCCTAGTTCTAGTTCTATGCAACAGTCAGTTTGATGGACCATCGACCATGCAACGGAACGTCGCACCCCACCATCGTATGTCCCGATCGGAAATTTTAAGTCATTTTAACAGGGGTTTTTTGTTCTTTTACCACCCACTTATATATACCCAATTATATCCGACCTCAGCTCATTTGTTCATTATTCTTTCACAACAACAAAATTAGGATTTTCTCTCTAAGATCAATCCCCAAGAATAAAATCCAAATATTCTCCAAGAACTTAGAGATTCAGATCCTACAAGTCCAAGAACTTCAAGAAAACTCAACCCAGGTATGCATAGTGTTCATCCATGGATTTCTTTCATCTGTGGAGCCCAAGAATCACGTTTTAAAAATCATGTGTTGTAAATATTTTGTTGTTGTATGCTTTCAAGTTGGGATTTTTATGGGTTATTATGAAGCTATGACATCATGTTAGTTAAAAATATGTAAAATTTTTTGTTTATGATCTGTTAATTTGATCCTTAGGCCTATGCCCTAAATGGTGCATGTAAGGTGTTTGGTTAAATGTTTAAGAGAAAAGAAACATATATTATGAATTATTATGGCCTAAAAGATGAATTCGTGCTATTAAACTTATGCTTGAATGGTTTCCATGCTATTGTTGAACAATGAATGTGTTGTTGGAATGCCATTATGTTAGGGTATGAAATTATGATCTTGGTTATATGAATTCCTACCATGTACAAGATTATGTTCACCATGTACTTTATGAAATCCCCAACTTATTTTATTATAAATGGTTGATGTTGATCATGTATTCAAGAATGTCAAGAAGTGTCAAGTCTCCTTCTATCAAGTCCTGGAGGTACTTGTACTGTGCCTAGAGCCAAGTCATATTTTCATGATACCTATAATTAAGCCATGATCTGTAAACTTCAGTCAGTCTTATGACTCAGGAACATCTCAGTAATCTTATGAACTCAGTCAGTTATCAGAATTCAGTAACATTTTGTCAGTCAACGAAATTCAGTAAACTCAATCCATGTACAGTTCAGTTAATCATGCTCAGTGTCCATTCAGATGGGAATAGTAATTTGCACTGAGTGAACCCAAGGATGGGAACTCACCTGTCACATTAGGGTGTGATTCTTAGTAGCGATCCTTGCATTCCAGAACTACGTAGCCTGTGTAGGTCGAGACATCATACCTACTAGTTGAGAGTAGATGAGGTGGCATAACCTGTTAGATTAGGGTTTCCATCATTCTCATTAGAGTACCTGCGAAATTAGGGTACTTATAGCTTGTCCTTACCAGCGGCGCGGTATTGACACCCTTCCAAACTAGGCACAGATTGGATCCCAGCTCAGCTATTATAGCGCATTTACTCAGTCTCAGTAAAAGAACTCAGATAGTTCTTCAGAATATCAGGACTAACAGATACAGTCAACTCAGATACAGTACAGAACTCAGATAGTTCCATCAAATTTAGGACTATTAGCTACAGTCATTCATGTTATCAGTAAACTCAAGGTATAAGTCATATCAGTATTCAAATTCAGTTATCATGTTCCCACTATCTTAATTATTATGTATTCATGCATATACTCTCACCTTCATGTTAGTCAGTCAGTTAGTATTGTTCATGCATATGAACCCCATGCATTAGCCTACCTCACATGCATACTGATACGATACAAATTTGGTACGTATCAAAAACAAGCCAAAAATAGTCCACAAACAAAGGGAAACCCGAGAGCTCAACAAACATCAAATCTCGGTTCCAACAACATAAAGAAACAAGGTGTAAATGACACC